>NW_004955458.1:5723372-5728084 GCF_000276665.1 Chinchilla lanigera | reverse complement strand
AAAGAAAGAAAAGAAAGAAAAGAAAGGAAAGAAAGGAAAGAAAGGAAGAGGGAGAAAGAGAGAAAGAGAGAAAGAAATGTGAATGGGAAGATTGGTTTGGAGGTGTTCATTCGTTTGTTTGCTTACCTGTTCACTTGCATTCTAAGGAGTAAGAGGATTAATGCATAGAAAAATGGATGGTGTGGTGTTTTAAGCCCCAGTAGGAAAAAACAAAAAAATGATGAAGTCAAAAAGTGAAGGGGCTTTGTTCCTAAAAGACTCAGTGAGACCACAAAGGGGCTCTCTTGCAGAACCCAGAAGACAAATGCCAGCGACTCAGATAAGGGAAGGAAAAGCATCCCCGCTGCAGGAGGAACCAGTGCTCTGATGGCACAACCAGGAATGCTGGGTTTGAAACCCCTGTCAGGAGGCAGCCTTGGCACACACTAGCACTTTCAGGGAAGGTGCTGACTCAGAGGTAATGACGAGGCTCCTTCGTCAAGTCAGCAGGAATGGCAGTGCTAGAATTATTCATACATACCTTTGCCCAGCACCTGGCAGGCATTTGACAAGTATCTGTTCCACAGGGAGATGGACAGGAGAGGGCACCAAGGAGACTTCAAGAAGAGATAGAAAGAGAAAATCTGCAGGTGTCTGAGCACTGCAGGAGTGGGGATGGCTCAGCAAATCATCCAAGTGTTAGGATGAAGTTGCTGTAATCCAGAGACTGAAGCAAGAGGATCATGAGGTCAAGGCTAATCTGACCTCGTCTGTAGCCACAGATAACACAGTGTACCATGGTCTCCACCCAAAAAAAAAAAACCTTTTTTTGTCATATTAAGGTCCAAACCAAAGGATTTCCAGGTGTTGTCATAGCCAGAGATTTCCTAGTGCAGATAGACCGTACGCTGACCATTACCGCCAAAATTATCATTCTCACAGCTCATCATTCTAAGTATTAGTAAAGAAAAGAAAGCAAGCACTTACTCTGTCTTCACTATCTGAGCTGCACCTCATGTACTGGATGGGGGAAAGTTCTCTCTAGGGATATCCTAGCTAACAATTATTCGGAATGATCAAATATCATCACTTTCCAACACCTAGTAAAATAAAGGACTAAAGCAGTGGTTCTCAACCTCGGCCAGAAGATGGGAAGAGCCTTGATTAGAGAATCCCACCTGCAGAGATTCTAATTTGATTCACCTATGGGTGGCCTAACAGTGAGATATGGGGAAGGTAAAACCCTCTCTAGGTAATTCCAATGACAAGCAATGTTCACTGAGGACCTCTGGAACCATTAGATAAACTGCTGGTCTGAAATAATGAATGAGTTGAATAGCAGCTAAGCCTTCTGATCAATCCCACCCCCACAAGATGTGATCCAATAAGAAAAATCTATCATCATCTTATCATTCTCAAAAAGACAACCAATGGGAATCTGATCGAGCCTCCTAATTTAACTTCCACTTATAGGAACTATATGGAACAGAGGTGTTAACAGGCTAAAGAGTATTCTCAGCATGCCCACTGCAAAATTCAGATTGGGGCAAATCTACAAGACAAACAATCTACTCACCACCCCCCCAAAAAAAAAACCAACTATAAGAAAATTTAAAAGGGGGAGGCTGGGGATTTAGCTCAGCGGCACAGTGCCTGCCTGGCAAGTGCAAAGTCTTGAGTTCAATTCCTAGTACTGGAAAAAAACAAACAAACAAAATAAACAAAAAATAAAATAAATAAAATAAAAGGAGAGAAAACATATACACACAGAATCTTAACAGAAAAAGACATAACAACCAGGAAAATGTACACTTTGATTTGAATATTGATTTGAACAAATCAACAATTGTTTTAAAAATGTAACAGTCAAAGAAAATGTAATAGTACTAGATATTTGATAATATTAAGACATTTATGTTTGCTTTTAAGTCTCCAAATTTTTCCCTTTTTTAATTGGCAGCATTGTACATATTCACTAAAACACTACTAGAAAGGCCAACTAGTAAATGCTTTAAGCTTGTATTTGGATGATCTCTACTATAACTACTCAGTTATGACACTGGGTCCAGACAGCAGCCACATACAAATGGCTGGGGCTATGTGAATATGAATATTATTTACAGAAACAAACAACTGTTTTAGAGATAGATTCAGAAGGCCTATGGGTGAGAACATAAAATAGATGGACTTTGCTATTAGATCTTCTATTGAAGAAAAGGGAAATCAAAGAGGGCACCCTAAACAGAACAAGATTGGTCACATGTCGATAGATTAACTAACAGTGGGGTTCACCACACCACAGTTCTCCAAGTGTGGTCCCTGAGCCTGAAGCATCAGTGGTATCTAAAAACTTATTAGAAATGCAAATTCATGTTCCCCACCTATTCAACCAGAAACTCTGGAGACAGAGCCCAGCAATATATTTTGTTTTGGATTTATTGGTCTTGTTTGTTTGTGGTCCTGGGGGTTAAACCCAGGATCGTGAGCTATTTCTCTACAGCAATTGGTTTTGTTTTTGCTTTTATTAAAACAAGTTTTTACTAAGTTGCTAGGCTTGAGTCAGACTTTTGATTCTCCTGTCTCCCAGGTCGCTGGGATCATAGGCATGCACCATTTTAGCCTGCCTGAAGTCTGAGCTTTGACAAACCCTTTGGTAATTCTAATGCACGCTGTATAATCTCTCTCTCTCTCTCTCTCTCTCTCTCTCTCTCTCTCTCTCTCTCTCTCTGCTTCTCTCTCTCTCTGTCTCTCATCTAAAATTTTTCATAGTGAAAAATATGTTTACATTAGATTCCCAAACTTCACAGAGAAGCAGTCCCTTTTAGGAAACCCCAATTGTTATGTTTGGGGTATCATGCATTGCTATAGCAGAGGAATTTACAAATTCAAATGAAACTAACTCTTTTGAAATTCCTATTATCTACTACTTCACTCAAAACAAATGACCAGCACACATTTTTGTATAGTCCTGGGTTTCTAAAAAGATCATTGTGTGTATGTATGAAAATACTGCATCAAAACTAAATATTTTGTAAAAATTATACCTGTAACCCGAGCACTTCAGAGGTTGAGGCCGGAGGATTGTGTGAGTTCAAGGCCAGCCTGGACTATATAGTGAGTCCAAAGACAACCTGAACTACATAGCAAGATCCTGTCTCAAGAAAACCAAAAAAGAAGGACGAGGAAGAAGAGGAGGAAGAGGAGAAAAAAGAGGAGAAGAAGGAGAAAAAGGATATAGGATCACATTCTTCTTTTTTCCCTTTTAATACATAGGCTGAGGGAGGAGGATCACCTGTTCAGCAAGGCCCTGTATCAAAATAAAAAACAAAAAGGACTGAAGTTGTAGTTCAGTGGTCAAGTGCCCTGGGCTCAATACCCAGCTCCACAAAAATAAATAAATGATTAAAAGAGAAAAAAAAAGATTTTTATTATCAAAACAGAACCTAATCCAACAAAATTTACTATATATGTATCATCAGTTGAACATCTTTACCAACTTTCAAGGAAAAAATGAGTTATTTGATCACAAACACCTCTACTAAAGAGCATATTTTTCTAACACTCCACTTTTTTTTCTACCAGTGTTAGATTTTTCTTTCCTAGCATTTATAGCACTTTAACAATGATTTACAGTATTTATTATGATGATACCTTGAATTAATTTGAATTGAAAAATGTGCCAACTTTCTTAACCTCATCATCAAAAAGATATCTTAACCTTCACATTATACTGGAAAATAGTTTTGGAAATGAGGTGTGTGGAACACTTTTCCTTTATTCCTTGAAATTGATTCCAACTCTCATAAACTAAAAATGTTCCCTGTGTAGCAAAAGAGCCCATATCATGCCGTCTTGCTACATCAATTCACTGCAGATTTTCCCCTGGAACTAAGCCCTTCTTAGCCAACACCTAAGTGTATCAATCACTCATTCTAAACTACTGATGAGGGCAAGAAAGCCGGACGAGGCGTCCAAAACACCACATACCAAATCTAATATAACGTGAGCAGAAGTTACATCATTTCTACTTCTTGACCTGATTTGCCTGGGTGCCTGTAGTCTATCAGGACTGATATGCACTGCTGAAAGCTGTATTTTTATGTGAAATATTCAGTCTCTTGAAAGCATATTTTCTACAGAATAGCTGATCCAGGCATATTATATTCAGTCTATATAAGAAGATACAAATTCTTGTCTAATGTTAAAATGAATTATTTTATCAATTAAGATGATTTGGTTGCAAGAAGTGGAAATTGCCTAGCTAACTTATGTGGACAAGTAGCGTATGGAACAAGAAATGGTAACTCTAGAAAATGGAGCACAGGCAATCAGAGCCTGGTATGTGGAAGAAGCAGGCTAGGAAAAGGCAGGAATTAGAAAGCCCAGAGAAAAATGGGAGCAGAGCCTGATTTCCTGTAGGGAGTGTTGGGGACCGGGGATATAGCTCAGCGGCACCACCCCTGCCTGGCAAGCATGAGGTCGTGAATTCGATTCCCAGTACCAAAAAAAGACCCAAACTTTAAGGAGTGCTGCAGAGATAAAAATTGTCAGCCACTTTTGATCTTTACATCCTCTTTTTTTTTAAAAGAGAATAAAAAAAAAACCATTAAATACAATACAGAATTTCAAAGCAAGATGATAGGAAATCCACAATAGTTATTGTATTGCACATTGTTATCTTCAAAGTAGTTGTTCAGATTACCAGATATAGACAAGCAAAATTCATCAAAAAA
>NW_004955458.1:5715078-5720912 GCF_000276665.1 Chinchilla lanigera | reverse complement strand
AGAAATAGAAACCCTTCTCCACTGCTGGTGGGAATGCAGACTGGTGAAACCACTGTGGAAATCAGTTTGGAGATTCCTCAGAAAACTAGGTCTACAGGTCCCATTCAATCCAGCTAGCCCTTCTGGGAATTTTCTCAGAAGATTGGAAAACATCATATCACAGTGATATATGTGCACTTATGTTTATAGCAGTGTAATTTGTAATTGCTAAATTGTGGAAGCAACCCAAATGTCCATCCACTGAGGAATGCATAAAAAATTGTGGTACTTTTATAGAATGGAATATTACTTAGCTATAAAGAAAGATAAACTCGAGGCTTTTACAGGTAAATGGTCACAACTAGAGACCATGCTCATAAGTGAGATAAACCAGACCTCCATGTATAAGCAACATACTGTCTCACTAATGTAAGAACCTGAAAGAGTGAATACAAATTAAGAGGTATGACAGGCATTGTGGAACAAAAGCAAACTGCTCAAAAATAAAGAGCAACTGGGATGAGGGAAAAGAGAGAAAAGAGAAAAAAGAAAGAAGGGGAAATTATGTACGTATGTATATACAGGATAACTAATATAGTTGTACTACTGCCTTCTATCACTTTACTGAAAGGAACAGTTAACGGTTACTTATTTAATCACGCTTGCGTGTCTCTATTTGTTTTCCTGAGAAACCACTTTGAATATATCAATACATAATACAACAACCATTGTTAATTTCTTACCATTTTGTCTATAATTCAGTATTGCTTGTATTGTTCTTATGCTATTTTATAAATAGATCTGTTTGTTAATATTTTCCTTCTTTTATTTTTAAAATAAATTTTAAAAAACTATAAGTAAAATAGAAAAACAAAACTGCAGAGAATAAACACCTCCATCCCTTAAATTATATTTCTATTTAAAAACCTTCCAGTATCAAGGCATACTTCCCCTTAGAGCTCCCAAAGGGCATCTGTACCCTTCCTAGACTGCTAAATATTTCTGCAGTATCCAGGCATTACCTACCTCCCAGATATGTCTACCCAGCTATACCATCCAAGGGACACACACCACATAGGATTTCTCAAAGGTAAAATTTAACTATAATAGCAGATTAGAGTTACAAGAGATAAGCTAGTAAGAACCGGAAGGGGAAAAAAAACAATATAGGAATTATAGATTCTACCCTTACGCTGAAACAGAACTCCCTCCTCCTGAAGCTGAGCTCTAGACCTTGTTGGAGAAAACACAGTCATGCCTCACTGGACAGAAAGAAGTTGCTCTGGGGCCATATTGGCCGAGCTTTCTGTACCACCCTCTTCTGTGCCATCTGCAGAAGACTCCACGCTGTGGAAGTTGGAACGCTGCACAAGGAGCTGACGGGGAAGTTGGTGAACGCTAGATGCCGTTGGTTGCCACGCGCTACAGAAGCTGGAGGAGCCTTCTCTAAAGAAGCCAGACACTGGCAAAGCCACACTTCATAGGAACTGAATGCTGAAGAAAGCTGTTCCCTGCGCTGCCTTCCTGGTGAGAACAAAGCCACACATGGATCAGAAGCCTGCCAAGAGGGCACACTGGCCGGGAAGAAAACCAAATTTTCCAGGACTGCTCCAGCACCCTCTGTTGACAAAGCTTAACATCATGCCCACTGGCAGAGGAGAAGTAGCTCAAAGGCCCACCTCCATTTTCATAGAGCAGCCAATAATTGTTAGATTTAAAGCTGAGAGGGAATAAATTAATGACTGGCACACCATCTGCTCTTATGTGGAGGCAATATTCACAGTACAAGCCGTTGATGAACTGCAATCTTACACCGTTCAAGTGTTACACATTTCTAGTGCAAGGAGCTGTCTCATCCAAAATTATGCACAACGTGAGCTCCAGGTTCTAAAAAACCAAAGGACAGTCTATCTATTCTGACAATTTTATAATTAGAATATACCCAAAGGCCTAGTTAGGGGCCTGACAAATTCCCTTGCTAAAGAATGCCTGGTGTAAGCTTGGGCATGTGGTGTTCCATATAATCACAAATTCATTTGATTTTTACTCACTTTTAGTTATGGCCTCTTGATATGTGCCTCCTTTTCTTCTGTGATAAGTACACAGTTGTTGTCCTCTTGGATGCATTCTGAATGAGATATCACTGAGATATCATGATGGAGACAGCATTGATTTCTTTCAGGCAGATTCCATTGTAAATTCTGACTACCTCTCACCAAGTGTGTGGTGTTAGGCAGATCACTTAGTCTTTGTGAGTTGCGGGTTTCTTATCTCTAACAGGGATTATAACACCTGTCTTGCAGGGTTTAAAAATACTATCTAGAGCACCCAGAAGAGCCCTTGGCCCAGAGAAACTATCTATTTTAGAAAATGGCCTGAAAACCAAAATGAAGCAATGCAGAATAATATAACTATATACATCAAAAATAAAGACATAAAAGACAGCCTGGATCTGGGAATTTCACTGCTCTGTGTTTGTTAGGGCTTTTTTTCAAGTGCCCTGTTAAAAACTAGGGGCTGGGGATTTAGCTCAGAGGCAAAAGCGCCTGCCTGGCAAGCGCAAGGTCGTGAGTTCGGTTCCCGGTACCAGAGAAAAACCAAAAAAAAAAAAAAAAAAACTGTAAGCTTGCCAAGTTCATTCAAACTTTCAAAGACATCCATGAAGCATAAAATAAAGCTTCATAAAGTGTTCCACTAATTGCCGTAGAATTTCTAAACAATTATTCCGAAGCAGTTCAGAAAAACAAAAAGAAACAGTACTGGCCACAGCCATCAGAGTTTAATAGAAATTCTCAGAAACAGTAGCTCTCCACTTTCTAACTCTCCCTGACTTTTGTTGTGCTTTGTAATAAGAGATGTTTTTAAAAGTAAAATTCTCTTTCCTCTTCAAAGTGTCCTGCCATAATAAGTATATTCTCCACCTAGAAAGCTCAAGTAACCAGTTAAGGGCGAATGAACTGCTTCTTTATGTAGAACACAGCAGTTTACAATGGTTTACTAGATGTTAAAGGACTGCAAAATCTTTACACTTCAGTTAAAAACACCAATATGAACTCATACTTGAGTTTCCCATTATAATAAACAGGTTGCTAGGATTTTCAACTAGTTTAATCTAATCTCATTTTCCAAAAACCACAGTGGACTTCCCAGACCGTATGTTCCTTCGGTGCATTTTATATGGCCGATGTTTTCCATATTCAGGTCAGACACGATGCCAAACATTTTTCTACTTTTTAAAGCTGATGCCAGTCAGAGAGGAAGGTAGTTCTTCCTTGGCAACAGGCTTCTGAAGCACCCTCCAAGCCAACTGAATTCCTGACACAAGATCGGAAAAGCAAGAGTATAAAGGAACCCAGGTGTTAGACTAATTTTTAATTTAACCATAAATGAAGAAAAGAGAAATATGAATCCTTGATGCAAGTTGTTGTGTTATCACAAAATCCATCATGATGAAGTAATGACCCCACTTTGCTCAGAGGTTAGCAGTACAAATGGTGCTGGGCTGGCCGAATCTTAATGAGGTACGTGTGTGGCAGCAGGTAAGCAGGAGACAGCAGAAGGAAACGATTGTGATAGGTAGATAATTACAACGGAAGTCGTGTCTTAGGTAATGAGCAGGATTCACATCGCATCTTCCCAGTCACCGCGTGATTTCTCCAGCTCTGTTTACAGTAATCTGTGGGATTATCTGACAGCAAGGTGACATTTTGGCTTTGAACAAATTTTTCTCGTAGAAGGCACAATTACCCAGTGATATCGTGATATGCAATTAGATACAGCCCTGCTGAGTAATTTAGATTTTTTGAACATACAAAGAGTGGATATGTTGTTCAGTAGGACATGAGATTCTTCAGTCCTTGGGTACACCCCTTTCAGCGTAAACGCCTTGGTGCCATGCAAATTAGTTCATTCTGAAATGTTTTAACTACCTATTATTTAAATGAGAAGTTTCAAGTTTTTAAATGTAGAAGAAAGCCGGGAGCTAAAACTAATATCAGGGATGGATCAGATCTTTACTGCATTCAGACATTGTGTTTGAAGGAATATTATTTGACTCATATGCTATCTAAACCCATTTAAACAAAAATTTCATATGATAAAGGAATTGTATTATAGTATATAATGTAATCTGCTGAAAATATGGGCACATTCTTATGAGTTTGGTTGTTTTATTTAAACTCACCAAGGTATATTGTGCACCATCCTGCATATGTGAAAGACGGATCTCTTTTTGTATCTCTTCTAGGTTTTGCAAAGTTCAGCAAGGGGATTCTTTCCCTGGAGAGTATTGCCTGTGAACATATACATGCATGTGCATTTGTATTTATCTACATGTAACCATCTCTCAGTTGCTTGTAAAATAGCAGTGATCCCACCTGCCTTCGCTCAAAGCTACTTCCTCTCACTTCAAAGTATATCCAAGAGAAACCAGTATGTTTTATTTAACATAGCTTAAACAAAACAGTACTTTATGGAGAATTCTAAAGTAAATGATCTGTTATATGTCAACAAATAATATAAGAACAATATGCTTCAAATCATGGAGAATAAGATAAATGTACCTTCTTTCTGTGATGTCAATGATATTTAAAATATGCTAAAAAGAATTGGAAATTGTATTATTCTATTACCGTTATGAACATATGATTAGTCCAAAACATTTTTTAACTTTTTGGTGGAATACTACCTGATGGCCGGAGATTCAGATAAATATTAAGGCTCTGCAACACTCATCTGCAACATGGGACAACGTAATTATCTCATGCAGCTTACTGTGAAAATTTAAAGAGATAAAACAGAGGTCAGCAATCTGTGGAACATGAGATAAGTCTGACCACCACTTATTTTGTGTGTGTGTGATTTCTCTTCCTTTTATTTTTTTTAGTTTTAAAAATTAAAAAAAACTAACAAAACAACAACAAAGACAAAATCAAAACAACACAAAAACGATACACGACCTCAAAACAAAATGATAGGAATTAACAATGGTTGCTACATCACATACTGCTATCTTCAACGAAGTTGCTCAGTCCACCAGAGGTAAGAATGTCAGGTCGATCAAATAATCAACGACAATAACAAGTAATAAAAAAAAAATTGGAAATTGTGCAGAGCTTCACCATACAAGATGGCAGGGGTTCAACAACACCACCACCCTTATTTTTGTACAGACCACAAGATGACAGTGGTTTTTATGTTTTTTAGTGGTTGGAAAAATAAAAGGAATTCTACTTGGTGATGTGAAAATTACATAAAATTCAAGTTTCTGAATCCATTAGTGAAGTGGTACTGGGACACAACCACACTCGTTCACTCCCGCATTATAGGTTGGGACTTTTATGCTACAGCAGCAGAGGTGAGCCCTGGAGACAGGAACCTTACAATCCACACAGCCCAAAATAGCTACTGTGCGTCTCTTAACTGAAAGAGCCTGATATAAGCAAGAAAATTGTTTAGCACAACGCTTGCCACATAATAGAGTCTCCATAAATGATATTTATTTACGTAAATGTCTCTGTAATATATTCACACGCTAAAATTTTGGGTCCCTCATGTGCCACACATGACCACAAAATGTATAACAGAGACCCAACTAAACAGAACAGCCAGGCTACTCTGGAGCCCCTGAAAGGGCTTTTCCACCCTCCTGCCTTTACTTCCCCAGGTCCTGCTCGTGTGTGCCTCATCTCTGCCTTTCTAAACCCTGGCTGGCTTGAATTATTGCTCTGAAATAATCACTCTAGCCGGGCACAGTGGTACACGCCTGTAATCCCAGCACTCAGGAGGCTGAGGCAGGAGGATCATTGAGAGTTGGAGACCAGCCTGGGCTACAAAGTGAGCTCAAGGCCAGCCTG
>NW_004955458.1:5702380-5714978 GCF_000276665.1 Chinchilla lanigera | reverse complement strand
GCACATGCCTGTAATCCCAGCACTTGTGAGGCTGAGGCAGGAGGATCATTGAGAGTTGGAGACCAGCCTGGGCTACAAAGTGAGCTCAAGGCCAGCCTGAACTGCATAGTGAGACCCTGTCTCAAAAAAAAAAAAAAAGAATCACTTTGCCCTATGTTCACCATATTTTCACTACTGGAACAAAGCATCTGAGACTAGTAACTTCAAAAGGAGGAAAGGTTAATTCTAGCTGACAGTTTTAGGAGTTTTAGTCCATAGTGACTTGACCCCATTGTTTCTGAGCCCCTGGCGAGGCCGTACATCGTGGCAGAAGCACACGCTAGAGGAAAACTGGTCACCTCATGGTGACTGGGAAGCAAAGAGAAAGAGCGGGAAGGGGCGGGAGTCCCGAAATCCCCTTCAAGGGCACACACCAAATAACTCAACTTCCTTCCAATACACCCCACCTCCTAACGGCTCCGCCATCTCTCAGCAGCACCGCAGGCAAGCCACCAAGCATTCAGTGTGTGGACCCTTTGGCCTTTAAGAGCCAAATCGTAGCATTTTCCCACCACCTCCTTGGGTATTGTGTACTTTGGAAAAGGCCCAGCGACTTGATCTGAAACAAAATATAAGCAGATATATCGTGACCTACTGGGGTTCTCATTTTCAGGGTATTCATTCTAGATTCCAGGTGCAAGGGAAGCAAGCACCACCTATAAAGTTACTGACCACTAAAGAACTGCTCACCTATAAAATGAGTCCCCATCTCAAAGTTCCCTGGTCCCTGGATTCATTCCCTGCCGATCAGATAAGGATCTTAATCTTTTTCGAATATCCAGTGTTTCTGGCCTGGCTCGACCCAAAGTCTACCCTGCCAGCGCAGGTACCTGAAACTCAAGCGGTTGTCAAGATTACATTTTTAAGTTTACAGTAGCACTGAAATGCATTGTTCACAGATATTAAGCTTCAGTTAGATGTGTTCCCTCTGCCAGCCCCATGGGAAGGAAAAGTCCTGATGAAAACATAAAATGCAGTCAGCTGAGGTTAGAACTCAGTTTTGCATGAGATGAGCCGCCCAGATTTCCATATAGTACAGATTATTTCCAAATTCATGTGTTTAAAAGTGAGGGAAGAAAAATTGGGCTTGATGTGATAAATGCTCTGAGAACCAAGGAGGTCCTCCCTCTCGGAGACCCCTCATTTCCCAGCCAAGAGGTGACCTTTTTTAAAAAACAATGGAATAATGAGTTAGCATCAGTTTTTGGTCCCTTGAGGAGTTTGGCCTTCTTGGAGAGCAACACAGACCATCATTCCAGCAGGGATTCTTATGGAACAGAGTATGAGGTTATCATCATTCTCTAAAAGCGAAAAGGAAGGGGAGATGGGGCATGGGTTAAGGGAGAAGAACCAGCGAATCCTGCTTAGAGGGGACACATTCCCACTGAAGAGTCCACAGTCCTAGAATTCTTGCCTCAAGTATATCAAGGAATTATCCAGGGCTGGGGATTTAGCTCAGCGGCACAACACCTGCCTGGTAAGCGCAAGGTCGTGAGTTCGATTCCCGGTGCCGGAAAAAGACCAAAAAAAAAAAAAAATAGAAGTTTAGGAATTATCCAGTGATACACTTCTGAGGGGATAGGCTTACCCTGATTTGAACACTGCATGATGTAGACATGCCTGGAGATACCACACAGTACCCCATAGACATGTACAAATTTTATGTCATTGTAAAAATAAAAATAAAAGTAAATTTTTTTAAGTTGTACAAATGCTTTCTAATAATACAAGCCACTCTGATAAGGCCTCCATCATCCCACGTTCATTTTTAATAATGTTTTTAACTTAAAATGTTTCCAGTATCTTTTTAAAGAAACTTTTCATGTGCATATTAAAAGCCTCTTTAAATTCTAGTTTAAAGATATCTCAGGAGAGGGGGGCAGGACCTGCTTCTTTGCCAAGGGCACTTTGGTTGCTATTTTCTATTTACAAGAAAGGATATATTTCCATGTCTTAGCAGTTAGACAGGTATAAATGAATAAATTAGAATTTGCCTACATTTAAATCTCATAACCTAAACTACTAGACAGCTGATTCTAATTGATTTATTATTGCTCACAGATATTGTTTGCCAACCAAAGCCAAATGTTAAAGAAAATGATAAGTTAGAAACCCAAAAATGACATCGTGGTGCCCCAGCTCTGAACTCAGAACTCCTCCTTTGGTCTGTGATTGAGGATCCAGCGATACTGATTTTTCTTCTGTTCCACGTTCAAGGAAGTCTGTGTGGTAGACACAGTGCATTCTCAGCCACCTTTTTTGAGGTTCTGGGCTCCCATAAGTTGTGAGTTAGATTTTAACCATAATTTACCTCTTTAGGCAAAAGCCAGAAACATCCAGGTATACCAGAAGTATCAGTGACTTCATCACTTCTGAGAGATCCACAATCCTGCGAGCCATCCCTCCCAGTATGAGCAGCAACTCCAGTGCTGAAATACGTGCTTTGGTAGACATTATCATTTCATCAATATGCAGATTTATTTTTCATCCTGGGCATACGAAAAACAACATTTCTTCACCTTCATGTACTTAGGAGACATAACTGGTTCTGGCCACCAAAGTGTGAACAATGACTTGAGTCACTTGTAAGTTTAGCAATGACAAGCTCCTGTACAATTGCTGGGGCCCACCTCCACTTTCTCTCCTACCTGACTAAGGTGAGACACTCCAGGGGCCAGAGCCACTGTCTGCCTGGTTGGCCCCTCTGTGACTAAGCGGGGCAAACCTGCATCTCTACTACCCCACATAGCACTATCCCATCACTTCCCACCCAAACTGGGTGTGCAGCTAAAGCAAGAAAGAAAATGTTATGTGTTAGGCCAGTGAGACCTGGGGTGAAGGTGTTACTGCAGCATAGTATAGGCTCTGCTGTCTACCACGGTATCTGTTGTCTCAATTAAATAATATGTGTCCCAAGACGTTTCCTCCGTGTGACTCCTACATCCATGTATCTCTTGACTGTCATGGGAAAAGTCGCTCTCACTTATTCTTTCACTCTCCAGACTTGACTTTGGCTTCAAGGAGGAATAGGATTTGGAAGATAAAGAGGAAAGATCATTTCATACAGAAACAAGGTGAATTATTCTGATCATCACAGGATACTCTAATGCAGAGGTACACATTCCAAAATCACCTTCTTCTTCCACTCCCCACATACATATATGACTTAATAAGTGCATTCCTGCGAGGAAAATAGATGATGAAAATCAAAGATGCTTCATTTCAACTTGATCCTCCCACAGTAGATGGGGAAATGAATCCTCACAAACCCGGGTCAATAATATCCATGGGTATTAAGCAAGGAGGTGTTTCTCCCTCCCCACAACTGACTTCATCAAGCCAGCTTCTTGAATATTTGTGTGAAGGCATAACCACCCAAAAGGGGTTGGGGCTATTCCACAAAAGTCAGTTTCCCACTTAACTTGGCCTATCCCTATGCTCCCATCATAAATATTTCTGAAAAGTTTGAAAGTAGAATAGAAAAATTTGAAGGCTAACAGTTTCAACAGTGATTGGTTGTGTGTCTGTGTGTGTGGCCAGGGGTGGGAAAGCAACTGTTTATGAGATCTGTGTCTGAGAGTTATAGTATATGTATATACGGTAGTTAAGAGTAAGATATGTCATTATTGCCAGGCATGGTGGCGCACGCCTGTAATCCCAGCACTTGGGAGGCTGAGGCAGGAGGATCACTGCAAGTTCAAGACCAGCCCAGGGTACAAAGTGAGCTCAAGTTCAGCCTGAAATGCAAAGGGAGATCCTGTCTTAAAAAGACCAAAAAAAAGAAAGAAAAGTCATTATTATACTTGTCACTGTCCTGAGACGGACAATGGTAAGAAAAACAACTTCTGTATTTTCTTAGGGTAAAACAGGTTCAATAAAATATTTTTAAGTGGAAAAACTTATAGATTACATAGAAAGGTAGAATTATACCAAAAATAAAAAATTTTTTGAGGACTTAATGTGTTCCCAACATCATGATTTGCTAAGGTCTGAATGTTTGCATCCTCCCAAAATTAATATGCTGAAATCTAATCATGAAGGTGATGTTATTATTTAGAATGAGCCTTTAAGAAGCAAGTAGGGAGTCCTCTCCTCTCCTCTCCTCTACCCGTGTCTGTCTGTCTGTCTGTCTGTCTGTCTCTCTCTCTCTCATCTCAGCTTATATCTACATCTTTTGTATTTCTGTGCCTTCCTCTTGTCTGTATTCCCTCCATCTGAATGAACTTACCCACATCTGAGACTTCAGTGGTCCCCTCTGTGTTAGTGACTTCCACCCCAGATTCCAGCTCAAGTCTCTTGTGAAGGCTCCAGTCCCAGTATTCTCAGCACCTATTAAGTACCACCTCTTGACTGTCCCAAAGGAGCCTCCACTTCAGTACATCCATTCATCACCTTGCTCTGGAAGTCTATTCTTCCTCCTCCTCAGCTGCTAGAATAGAGAAACTGCATCACAGTTACGCAAGTCCTACCAGCCTGTTGTAGGAGGCTGAATTAGATAGAAATACTATACGCAGCCAGGGTTAGGTCCTCAAAGGAGCCAGTATGGAAGACAAGATACCTTGCAACTGTGAGAGAGACCAGCACTTGCACTGCCGACCAGACCTCAAGATAAAAGATTAAATAAATGTACTCCCATACCTCACTAGAGATGGACATCAGGGATTGATATTCTAAATAGGTATCAATCACCTTGAAAAAGCCAGGAAAAGTCACTAACCCAACCCCCTACAGGAAAAGCCCTGTTCTGTATTCATGACTGCTTGCTATGTGACTGTCTTCCCTATTTGATCCTGATATAATCAATTTTACCTGAGCAGTTATACTCATAATCTTATTAATTGACCACAGTTTTGTCCCACCTCCTGCCCACCTTGTGATTTCCCATTTTTCCCCACCTTGGACCCACCTCACCTTGTTGTTTTGCTCTATAAAATCCCTAGAAAAGGTAGGTTCCTTGGCAACCCACTCAGGACCACTTCCGTCTCTCTCTCATACAGAAGCTTTCTTTCCCTCAATAGACACATTCTGCTCTTAACCTTCATTATTCCTAAAATTCACTCTTCAGTTTTAGAGAATATGAACTCATCCCAGATATCTAGCAGGTGGGACATTTCTTTCCCCTATTTCTTTTCCCTGGTCTCCAAAATGTTTCTCAAGTCTCTCCACCCTTGCTAGTTTATGCCCACTTTGGGTGGGGGTGCTTCTGAAAATGAACCCAGGGCCTTCACACTGAACTACACTATAATCTCATCCCTTTTTATTTTTATATTTTGAGGCGGGAACTTGCTAAATTACTAAATCATCCAGCCTGGTCTCAAACTTGTGATCTTCATGCCTCAGCCTCCCAGGATGCTGGGATTATAGGCATGTGCTACTTTCTTTTTTTTTTACTAAGTCATATTTTTTATTTTAAAGAGAAAAATAATAAAATAACAACAATGAAGACAAAAACAAAACAACACAAAAACAATAAAAATTACACAAGATTTCAAAACAAGATGGTAGAAATTAACAATGGCTATTATATTACATATTGTTATCTTCAAAGAAGTTGCTCAGATTACCAGATGTAAGAATGTTAATTTCCTACCACCTTGTTTTGAAATTCTGTATCATTTTTATTGTTTTTATGTTGTTTTGGTTTTTTTGGTTTTTGGTTTTTTCCCCAGTACCAGGAATCAAACTTATGACCTTGCACTTGCCAGGCAGGCGCTGTGCCACTGAGCTAAATCCCCAGCCCCTGTTGTTTTGTTTATATCTTTGTTGTTGTTATTTTTTGTTATTTTCTCTTTAAAATAAACAAAGAAATATATACATACAAGGCATGTGCTGCTTTCCTAGTCATTTTTTCTTTCTTAGATTATGGCAAGTCCTTGGTTATCACCAGACTTGTTTCTTCCAATTCATTCTCCAAAATTTTTCAAGTTCATTTTCCAGTGCACATCTTATTACTTGCCTGCTGAAAATACTTTAAGAACTTCATGTAACCATCCAGATAGAGTCCTCTTTCCTTCCCAAGGCACGCAAAGCCCTGTGGTCTAGTCCAGCCCCAGGTAACTGTCAGAGTTGCACCTTACCACCAGTCACTTACATGCAATCCTCTAGCTGTGTTGTATTTCTCTGAAATTTCTTAGGAGTGTTACAATCTTTTTTATTTGCTCACCCTTCCATACGATGTCTAAATTGTCTTTACTTATCCCCTCCCCTGCCCCTGCCACTTACAGTAATTTTTTATCTGTTTTTCAAATAAGTAGAGACATGTGAATTTTTATCAAATTATTATCTTTTAAAAGCCCATAATAAAAGAATGTTACCATACTTTTTAAAAATTAGAGAAAAAATATTAACAATCTAAAGAGAGGACTGCATGTAGGAGAAGGCTAAAAGCTTCTAACTCCCATATAAAGTACCAGCCTTGGAAGAAACAGAGAGTTGTAATAGCAGCATCTGTCCAGATTTCAGCCAGCAAAGTTTCATAATTTCTTATGATCAACTAGATGGGAATCCCTGAGTTAACAATTTGAAATGTATTGACCTAAATGAAATAATACTGCAAGTACATTAAACCGTGGAATTGTGATTATTTGAACACTTAGAACAAAAAAATTATAAAAAGGATTTATTAATAAATCAGCAGCATCTGTGAACATATGCCTTCCCAAACGATGTAACTCTAGTCACAAAATAAATCTTTAAATCTAAGACAGTTATCATCATGTTCTAAGAAATAATTTTATATTATCAACAACTCGAGATGTAACTGATTTTTAGGATATAAAAAAATATTTATGATAATAAGGGATTATTAGAAAATACAGAGGGCTTTTTTTTAGATTGATGCTTGATAAAAATTCACATGTTCCTTTCTATTTATTTTAAAACAAGAGAAAAAAATTTACTACAGCAAATGGCCCCTAAGTCTATACAGAGTGCCTCATAAATAAAAATTTATTAGCAAAGGATGGCTACACCCTTAGCTCACTCAAAGAGCTCCTCCTACCGTTTTTCCAAAATATAAAAGGAATCTGAGGAGAAGTACTTTGCCTGAAGAACCAAAGCCTGACAAAATCTAGTAGAAGGAACAAAAAAATGAAAGCTTGTCTGAGTTCCTTGAGCAGGATGGACCAAAGGTAAAAGCATCACATGAGCAAAACTTCTGGGTTCATCCTCAGGAACTTCCTCTCCACACACACACCCAAGCTTCTCTGTCTAGGAACCATGCTTATTTGTCAGTTCACAAGAGCTTTCTGATGACAAAACCCTAACTCAAGAAATACAGCTCAAATAAGAACATAGCAGGCATATGACAGAGCTGTGGGAAAGAATGTCTGGAAAAGGTAGCTTTTCCCATGATCCTCGAACACTCCTTCAAGGGCACTCTGCACTCTGCATGCACATCTCTCAAAGAAGAAATGAACAGTATAATTCAGGCATAAAACAATTTTTTTTTAAACCAAGGTCTTAGTTATAAGTTCCTAATTAATTTTACTTGTTGTATTAATCTCTGATGGTTTTGGTGAATGAATACTAGATTTTGTTTCTCAATCTACAGGCATGAGATCACACATCCAGCTACAAAAAAATGAACAAGAAATGCAGTAAATAGGGTTGGAAGGTTGCACCTCAAACTTAACACTTGGAAAGGGAAGGAAAGGTCCCTCAGACCAGAAAGCCTTGGTGAGCATCTGGGAGCCCTAGACCCCATGCTCTGCCCCCTGCTGCCATCGTGGGAAGGTCCCTCAGACCCAAGAAGCCTCAGTGAGCTGCCTAGGAACCCCACACTCTGTGCTCCAACCCCTGCCGCAGTCGTGAGAAAGACTCTGGGATGCAGGAAGCCTCAGTGTGCTTTCTGGAGCCCAGAACCCCATGCTCCACCTAGTGCCACCTGCACAGGAGTGACCCTGAATCACCAAAAACCTAGGGAGATTTGAAAATGACAAAAAGAAGGAGCAAAATGCAATCTCATCCCCCCACCCCACCCAGAACAGGCCCAGGAAACATCAGCATGGAAGAACATGAAAGTCACACACCTGAAATCTGTGAAATGATAGCAACTGAAGTGAAGAACCAACTCCATCAGGTTATAGGAGGAATCAGATCAGAAATAATCACTCAGGTAAAAAAAGAAATGACAACCATAATGAAAGAATTGCTCAGCATACCAAAAGAAGACATAGATAAAAAGTAGAAAAACACAGAAAAATGATGGAAACTCTGAATGAACAGTATAGAAAAGAATTAGAATGCATGAAACAGATTTAAAGAGATAGTCAGGAAATTAAAAATTCCATCAAAAGCTGGCAAAACCATTTGAATGAAATGAAAGATAGACTTACAGACCTTGAAGACAGCATTGCACCTACAGATTGTGAAAGGAAAGATCTCTTAAAAATAACAACAAATTGGCCAGGCATGGTGGCACACACCTGAAATCCCAGCACTTGGGAGGCTGAGGCAGGAGGATCAGTGTGAGTTCGAGACCAGCCTGGGATACAAAGTGAATTCAAGGCCAGCCTGAAGTGCATAGCGAGACCCTGTCTCAAAAAGACAAAAAAGTAAAATAAAATTAAATTAAATTAAAATGAAAATAAAAAGGAACCAGCAAATAACAATTCAACAACTGCAAGACGAGGCAAACAAAAACAATATAAGACTGTAAATATCAATGAAAGAGCAGAAGACAACATGAATGACATAAAAAGACTATTTGCATAAGTAATAGCAGAAAATTTCCCAAACATGGGAGAAGAACCCGACATATAGTTAAGTGAAGCATATAGAACTCCAATTAGCCATACCCACAATAAATCTACAGCTAGACACATAATAATCAAGATCACAGGCTCAGCAAAAGAACAGAATATTAAAAGCTGTTAGGGAAAAGAAACAGATCACCTATGAAGGAAAACCTATCAGAATCACAGCAGATGTGTCAGCACAAACCATCAAGTCAAGAGGAGCTTGGAGTGAAGTATTTCAGGTCCTGAAAGAAAACAACTTCCAACTCAGATTGCTGTACCCAGCAAAACTATCTTTCAAAATTGGTGGAGAAATAAGATACTTCCATGACAAAGATCAACTGAAGAAATTCATGACCACCAAACCAAACCTAGAAAGAGTACTGAAAGCTATTCTACAAAGAGATAAAAATGACCACAACTTCAAGAGCAACAATAGAAAAGAACAACCAAGCAACGTAAGCAATTAAACAGAGGGGTACGGAAAGAACCAACAGCAGGAAAATAACACAACAAAGTTAAGGCAATACCTATCAGTAACAACCATTAATGTAAATGGCCTCAATTCACCAATCAAAAGGAACAGACGGGCAGAGTGGATCAAGAAACAAAACCCAACAATATACTGTATACAAGAAAAGCATTTCATTTAAAAGGAAATTCAGAGACTCAAAGTCAAGGGATGGAAAACAATACTCAGTGCAACAGGAACCCAGAAAAAAGCAGGAGTAGATATTGTGTTGCAGACAATGTGAACTTTGTCGTTCTAAACTCAGTTTCTGTCCAGGGTGACAGGTCTTGAGAACGAGGTGTGATGGATGAAAAAGAAAAGCAAGAGAAACAAGAAAAACAAGAGAGGCATAATTCTGGGATCAGGGGGCTTGTAGCCTCTCAGACTGCAGCCCCGATTACCAATCTCAGTCACCTTTTATTGAGAGAGAAGAAAGAGAGCAGCTAGTACAAATGGGCGGATATCAAACGTCTTAGCAAGGACAACACAACTCAATTATCATAAGTGTGAGATTTGACTTAGTAAGCCATCATGTTATCATTCCTTCGGGCATGTCTCCATAAAGCGTTTAGTGTTGACCACACACGGTTTTCCACAAGGACACAGGTTTTGCAATTTTATCCTTTCCACCAATGCTTTTGCTAGACTCCCTCCAGAACTAAACAATCACATGGCTTCATCAGGCCTGAGACAATACATTGAAAGAGTAATTAAAGAATGTCCTTCTCCATCTGTAATACAGTACTCAGGAGGCAGAGCCAGGAGGATCATAAATTCAAGGCCAACCTGGGCTGTATAATGAAATCCTATCTTAAGAAATCCTAACAATAAGCAAATCATTGTGTGTCCTCAGTGCTTTCTCTAACTAAAGAATGTCCTTCCCCACAGAACTTCAAACCAATCATGATCAAAAGAGAGAAAGAAGGTCACTCCATTCTTATTGGGGGAAACTGCAAGAGGAAGAGATAACAATCATAAATATATATGCACCAAATGTGGGACCACCCAAAAATATAAGACAAATTTTAACAGACATGAAAAATCAAATAAGTAATAACACAATTGTAACAGAGGATTTGAAAACCCCACTGTCACAAAGAGATAGATCATCTGGACAAAAAATCAGCAAGAAATAACAGAACTAAACCAAACTTGGGAACAAGTGGACTTAGTAGATCTTTAGAGAATATTTTACCCAACAACATTAGAATACACATTTTTCTCAGCTCTACATGGGACAGTCTCTAAAATAGACCATATACTAGCACATAGAACATTCTTAAGTAAATACAAAGGAATTGAAATTATCTCATGCATATTATCAGACCATAGTGCAATGAAATTGGAAATTAATGACAGAAGAAACTGTAAAAGTTCCATAAACACATGGAAATTAAATAACACCCTCCTGGATAGCCAATGAGTCACAGATGAAATTAAAGAAGAAATTAAACAATATTTACAGTCAAACAAAAATTCAGATATAAACTACCAGAACATGTAGTATGCAATGAAAGCGGTCCTCAGATGGAAATTTATAGCAGTCAATTCCCACACGAAGAAAACAGAACAAGTACAAAGAAACAACATTACACTGCACCTCAAACTTCTAGAAAAAGAAGAGCAAGTCAAGCCCAAAGCTCAACGAGGGAGAAAATTATAGTGATCAGAGCAGAAATTAATGCAATGGAGACTAAGAAAGCAATACAAAGAATTAATGACTCAAAGATTTGGTTCTTTGAATAAATAAATAAAATTGATAAACCCCATCCAACCTTATCAAAAAAAGGAAAGAAAAATCTCAAATCCATGCAATAAGAAATGAAAAGGGTGAAATCACTACAGATCCTGCAGAAATTCAGAAGATCATCAATATCTACTTTGAAAATCCCTACTCTCATAGGATGGAGAACATGGAGGAAATGGACAGATTCCTAGATACATATGAATTACCAATGCTGAATGAAGAAGATAAAAAGTCATGAATAACTCAACACCAGCCAGTGAAATTGAGAATGTAATAAAAAAAAAAAAAAAAACTTGCCAATGAAGAAAAGCCAAGGTCCTAATGGATTCACAGATGAATTCTACAAGAAATTTGGAGAAAATTTAATGCCAATTCTTATCAAACTCTTTAATGAAATAGAAAGAGAAGCAATTTTCCCCAACTCATTCTTGGAGACAAGAATTACCCTGGTACCAAAATCAGAGAAACACCCAGTCAAAAAAGAGAACTATAGCCCAATCTCCCTCACGAACAAAGATGCAAAAGTTCTCAATAAAATGCTAGCTAATAGAATACAGCAAATCATCAAGAAGATAATACACCATGACCAAGTGGGATTCATGCCAGGAATACAGAGATGGTTCAATATA
This sequence comes from Chinchilla lanigera, assembly GCF_000276665.1. Lineage (NCBI taxonomy): Eukaryota > Metazoa > Chordata > Mammalia > Rodentia > Chinchillidae > Chinchilla > Chinchilla lanigera. The sequence goes on along the minus strand of NW_004955458.1, from coordinate 5,703,314 downwards.
CACAAATCAATAAACACGTTATATCAACAGAGCTAAAGACATGAATCACATGATCATCTCAATAGATGCATAAAAAGATTTTGATAAAGTCTAACACTTATTCATGATTTTAAAAACCTACAGAAAATTGGAATAGATGGACTTTACCTCAATCTGGTAAAAGCCATCTATGACAAACCAACAGCCAACATCATACGAAATGGACAAACACTAAAATCTTTCACTTTAAAACAAGACAAGGATGTCCACTGTCACCACTCTTATTCAACATAATTCTGGAAACACTAGCCAGAACAATTAAACAAGAGAGTGAAATAAAAAGAATAAGGATATGAAAGGAAGAAGTGGAATTATCATTATTCACAGATGACATGATACTCTACATGGAAGACCCCAGAAACTCCACCAAAAGACTCCTAGAATTAATAAATTAATTTATATATGTATATATATACAAAGTCAACACTCAAAAATCAATAGCATTCCTATCCACAAACAACAAATACACTGACAGGGAAATCACACCTTTCACAATAGCATTCAAAAAGTTAAAATACTTAGGATTCAATCTAACAAAAGAAGTAAAAGATCTATTCAATGAAAACTACAGTACTCAAAAAAGAGATTGAAGAGGATTTCAGAATATGGAAAGATATTCTTTGCTCATGGATAAAAAGAACCAACATTGTGAAAATGACCATACATCCAAAATTGTTATATAGATTCAATGCAATCCTGATCAAAATACCATTGTTACACCTCACAGATCTGGAGAAAACATTGCTAAAATTCATCCGGAACCAGAAGAGACTCAGAATAGCAAAAGCAATCCTAGGCAACAAAGGAAAGGCAGGAGTTATCACAATCCCTGACTTGAAATTATACTAAAAAGCTGCTATGATAAAATCAGCATGGTACTGGGAAAAAAAAAAAA
>NW_004955458.1:5698380-5699915 GCF_000276665.1 Chinchilla lanigera | reverse complement strand
CCGCAGAGGCCCCCAGCAAAGCCCAAGGTGCTCTCATTACAAGAGCTAACGACTAGGAGGGTGTAGTGGATTGATAACTGGTGGTCAGCTTATAACCCCCAGCTGAACTGAGTAAACAAGGTGCTGGGATTGTTGTCAGCAGCATAAGAGGCAGACCTGGCGAAAAAGGAGGCTGTTGGGAGCAGAGAAAGGCTGTTGGAGCTGATGGAAGCTGTTGGTTCTGGTAGAGGAGCTCATCATGCTGGTTTTCCTGATGAACTTGGCTGTTTTCATCCTGCAAGGAGCTCGGGACCTCGTTGGCACTGAGAATAGCTTCTGCTCACTTTGGGGGAGCTCTGGTCCTCACTTTGAGCATCGCTTCCAGAGGGGAAGATGGTGCACTGCCGGTCTCCTGAAGAAGCTTGCTGTGCTGGCTTCCCTGATGGGAACTTGGCCATGTTGATCATCAGAGGAGCTCGGGACCTCACTGTCACTGAGGATGGCTGTGGTACCTTTTGGGGGAGCTCTGCTTCTTCTGAGCATTGCTTCCTGGCCCCCATGCAGATCCCTCAGCCTGCTGGCACAGGTCCTTCATCCTGCTGGCACAGACTTCCTAGATTCCACCACTGACTTTTGGGCTTTCCCAGCACAGATCCATGACACAGGCCTGCATGAGATATTGCCGTGGGCTCTGGGCCTCCAGGTGGACTCGTGGGAGACACTGTTATAAGGGTTCAGCTGGACTCATGCAGGACATTATCGTGGGATCCAGGCCCCAGGCTAAATTCCTGGTCTATAGTGTGTGGACAGATTTCCTGCACGCTCTTGTATATCATCCTCTGGGTGACTGTTATAAACAATCTTATAAAATATGTGTCCTGCTTTATGTTGTTCTCCCTCGCAAAAATATCCCCAAAACCATAACAGAGAGCAATGTCCCTTTACTCCATGTCTTCCTGCTGTGTACCAGGCACTCGAGGAGTGTTTCACACAGATTACCTCATTCAACGCCCATAATCGCCTGTGAAATATGTGTTTTTGTCCTCATTCTACTAGTCAAGGAACGGATACCCCACAGTTAAAATATCTTGACTAAAATTAAACAGTTCCAAGTGTCGGAGCCAGGATATGAAGCCCCGCCTAGCTCAGAGCCCATGGGGGGGGGGGGGCGGGGTTGAGAGGGGGTATGTGTCATATTGGGGATTGAACCCAGGGCCTTCACACTGAGCTACATCCTCAGCCCTATTTTTTATTTTGAGAAAGGGTAAGTTACCCAGACTGAGCTTGAACTTCGTGATCCTCCCGCCTCAGCCACCAAAAGTGCTGGGATTGCAGGTGTGTGCCGCACCACCAGAGCCCACGGTCCTGCTGCTTCCCACGTTACCTATGGGGGGGCGGGGTGCACGGAGGAGGAGGGAAAAAGCGAGAAACAGCAAAAAGACGCACGTTAGAAACATCCTGGCCAGGGGGCTGGGGATTTAGCTCAGCGGCAAAGCGCCTGCCTGGCAAGCGCAAGGTCGTGAGTTCGGTTCCGGTACCGGAGAAAAACCAAAAAA
>NW_004955458.1:5695630-5698280 GCF_000276665.1 Chinchilla lanigera | reverse complement strand
CCATACTCATAAGTTAAATAAATCAGACTCACATGTGTAAACACCATATTGCCTCCCTAATATAAGAACCTGAAAGAGTAAATAAAATCTGAAAAGTACAGTAGATATTGTGAAAGAGAAAGAAAGTGCTCAAATAGGAAAGAACAACTGGGATGAGGGAAAAGAGAAAAAAAGAAAGAAGGAAGGGAAAAAATATGTATATATATACAAAATAGCTAAAATAACTGTACTACCAATTTCTATTGATTTATTGAAAGGAACCATTAATGTGTAATTGTTTGATCAATTTTACCCTCCTATATCTGGTTATCTGAGTAATCACTTTAAAGGTAACAATATAGGGGCTGGGGATTTAGCTCAGTGGCAAGTGCCTGCCTGCCAAGCACAAGGTCATGAGTTCGATTCCTGGTACTGGAAAAAAATGAAAAAAATAAAAAATAAAGGTAACAATATGTAGTATAACAATCATTGCTAATTTTCTATCACCTTGGTTTGAAATTATGTATCATTTTTATTGTTTTTATGTTATTTTGTTTATATCTTTGTTTTTATTATTTTCTCTTTAAAATAAAAAAGAGGGGCTGGGGATTTAGCTCAGTGGCACAGCACCTGCCTGGCAAGCGCAAGGTCATGAGTTTGATTCCCAGTACCAGAAAAAACAAACAAATAAATAAATAAATAAATAAAAGAAAAAATATATATATACACAAGGATAGCTGGGATAAGTGTATTGTTGATGCCTATTGATTTATTGAAAGGAAGAGTTAGTGCTTAAGTTTCTTTTTCTTGACCAGTTTTGCATGCGTGTATATGGTAATCAGAACAATTAATTTGAGGACAACAATATGCAATGTAACAATCATTGTTGAACGCCTACCAACTTGTTTAATGAAGCTCTGTATCATTTCTAATGTTTTTTATTACTTGTTCTTGTCTTTAATGGTTTGATCAGTCTTGCATTCTTACATCTGGTAATCTGAGCAACTTCGTTGAAGACAATATGTAATATAACAACCATTGTTTATTCCTATCACCTTGTTTTGAAATTCTATATCATTTTTATTGTTTTTGTGCTGTTCTCTTTTTGTCTTCATTGTTGTTATTTTGTTATTTTTTTTCTCTTTAAAATAAAAAAAGACCCAAAAAAAGGAAAGGAAAGAACTGGGAAGGGAAAGAGTTTTAATGAGGATTTTTTTCTTCCAACTTGGTGTGGTGCTATATACTGTTTGGAATTTTTTTTTTTGAATTTTTATAGTAATTTTAATATATATCTTCTAAAATTTTACTTTCAGATATCATCTAAAATAATATTATTACCTGTGATGTATTTACCCATTCAGGTAATGATCTCTTTTGTCTGTTTGGTCACTTTGTTCAGCCATTCCACACACCAGCTTCTTTCAGGCCTACAAGCCAGTCCTTGTGATGGTAACACGTATGGAGCGCTGCCCATGTGCTACGCACAGTCTCAAGAGCTTTATCAGAACCACCTTATGTAACCCTCAACCGACTACGTTGTATTACTAGGATTACACTCATTCCTTGGGTGAGGGAGTGTACAGAGGGTCAGCAAACCTGCCTAATAACCTTAAGCTGTCACAGATGGGCAGGCAAACTGGCTTCAAGAGGACCCTTGGTCAGTGTGCTATCTTTCCTCCCTAAAGGGGAAACCGTTCCTAACCTCTGGAGGTTGATAATCTGATTGGGGAGACCTGACAGCACTAATCACAATCTACGTGCTAAGTGGATAAAAATATGCACAGGGAGGAAAAGAAGCAGCAAATGTGACATGGTGGTTGGAAAGAGTGAGGATTCTCCAGTGTGTCCCGCAGAGGCCCCCAGCAAAGCCCAAGGTGCTCTCATTACAAGAGCTAACGACTAGGAGGGTGTAGTGGATTGATAACTGGTGGTCAGCTTATAATCCCCAGCTGAACTGAGTAAACATGGTACTGGGTGTGGGAGGCCCACCTGGGGATTGTTGTCAGCAGCATAAGAGGCAGACCTGGCAAAGAAGGAGGCTGTTGGGAGCAGAGAAAGGCTGTTGGAGCTGGTGGAAGCTGTTGGTTCTGTGGGAGGAGCTCGTCATGCTGGCTTTCCTGATGAACTTGGCTGTTTTCATCCTGCAAGGAGCTCGGGACCTCGTTGGCACTGAGGATGGCTGTGGTACCTTTTGGGGGAGCTCTGCTTCTTCTGAGCATTGCTTCCTGGCCGCCATGTAGATCCCTCAGCCTGCTAGCACAGATCCTTCATCCTGCTGGCACAGACTTTCTAGCTTCCACCACTGACCTTTGGGCCTTCCCAGCACAGATCCATGACACAGGCCTGCATGAGGCATTGCCGTGGGCTCTGGGCCTCCAGGTGGACTCATGGGAGGCATTGTTATAGGTCTTCAGCTGTACTCATGTGGGACATTATCATGGGATCCAGGCCCTCAGCTAAATTCCTGTTCTATAGTGTGTGGACAGATTTCCTGCACGCTCTTGTATATCATCCTCTGGGTGACTGTTATAAACAATCTTATAAAATATGTGTCCTGCTCAACCGACTACGTTGTATGACTTCTGAGCGGCTCTGGAAGAGAGCGAAACCAGCAGCGCAAGCTTAACTCCTTCTTATCACGTTCCCATCTCCTAAGTGTGGGAAACAGCGC
>NW_004955458.1:5688280-5691705 GCF_000276665.1 Chinchilla lanigera | reverse complement strand
TTTTTTTTTTTTTTTTTTGTACCGGGAATCGAACTCAGGACCTTGTGCGCTTGCCAAGCAGGTGCTTATGCGGCTGAGCTATATCCCCAGCCCTCCACGTGTTCAAAGTAACCTGTTAAACTAAATAAGCAGCAGGCCACTGGCCCAAGGCTATCAAACTTCATGTGTACACCAGTTGAAAAACATCCTACCAAGTAGTTGAGTTGGGCCGATAATAAGCAGACTGAGCTTTAGCCAATCACAGGCTGCGCCCTGATTAGGCACGCGGGTCTTGTAACCAGCCAAGCTGCTCTGTCCTCCGCCCTGTGGCGCTCAGTGCTCTCCGCAGCTGCTTAGCAAACTGCCTGAGCCCCTTCTGGTTCTGAGCACTGCGGATTCACGAAGAGCTCTTTGCTCACATAAACGCTGCTACATTGAAAGTGTGGAAGGCCTTTCTTTTCACTCGTCAAAGCCAATCAACCACAGAACGGACTCTCCTAAAATGAACTCCATCTCGGGGACCATTCGTGCCAGCGTGAGCCTCCGTCAGCCGTCCTGGCAGGTCTAAGGTGAAAGTTTAGACCACCCAACCGCTGGAGGCCCTTAAATGTAGGGGTAATGTTGTGCCGCAGAAGAACCTGGGTTTCCATGGCAACGCAGGTACTCCCAGAAGTTAGGCGTAGCCTCAGAATGAAGTCCGACTTGAAACTGGCTTTGCTTCTGTGACAACACTGTCAGTTCTTTAAAGAGAAAAACTGACCCTGAGGCTGGGGCGGGGCACTCGCCTAGCAAGCCTCGGCCTTGGGTTCACTTCCCAGAACCACAAACCGGAAAAAATATTGAGTCTCCTTCCTTTGCTATCCTAGTCAGGATTCTCACTCTTCTTGGGGTCGCCGGATAACCTTTAAGAGACCGATTTATGACCATCTCTCTGTTCTTATTTTACCTCTTAGCAGCAGGAGATACTTCCTCCCTAACCCGCTTTTTCCTCTTGGTTTCGGTAACAGAGGCCGGGCGTGGTGGCGCACACCTGTAGTCCCAGAACTAATCCCTTTCATTAAGCAGCAGCATACACAAGAGTTCTACGGCAAGCACAAAGGAAGCCAGAATGAATGCTTCCTCTCTGTCCATGAAGGCAGTGCTAAGGGGCACATGAAATTTGTATTGAACTTTGCTAGATGGGCACACAGCTTTTTAGAGGTGTGTGCATTTGGGGCCAGAATTGTGGCATGTGGGCACCCCAGGCTGTTTCAGGAGACAAGTCAGCCCAGCAGGGGCATTCTCCCACCGGAACTGGGATTTTCATTTCCTTAACTTGCTAGACAACTGCCGGAGCCGGGCGTGGTGGCACACGCCTGTAATCCCAGCACTCGGGAGGCTGAGGCAGGAGGATCACTGCAAACTCAAGGCCAGCCTGGGCTACACAGTGAGCTCAAGGCCAGCCTAACCTGCATAGCGAGACCCTGTCTCAAAAAGACCAAAAAAAAAAAAGAAGAAGAAGAAGAAACCTGGATCTCTGCTCTAAACTAGTGATTGCAAAGTCCCAACACGCCCTGCCTAGTTTACACTGGACCTGTGACTTCTGAGCGGCTCTGGAAGAGAGCGAAACCAGCAGCGCAAGCTTAACTCCTTCTTATCACGTTCCCATCTCCTAAGTGTGGGAAACAGCGCCAAAACGATCAGGTAAGCTCTTTCTCCCAGGACGGAACCGTGTGCTTATGTGAAATAGAGAGAGACCCTGGCAGAGTAGGCTAATTGCGCCTATCTGAGTCAGGACACAAATTACCCCATTTATACGGTCAGCTATGTGTCCTGTTCTCCTAGAGAACTACCCAGAAGTGATGTCATGACCTGCTCCCAATTTCCTATGAAAAACTCCCACATGGACACCCTCTGTGGCTTCCACTGAGTCTATAGTAAGCGCCCCGTAAGCACACTGTCAGAAATGCCCGTTAGCTTGAGATAGTCAAGCAAATCTCATCAGGAGCATCAAGGGTTAGGTGTTATCAGGGTAAAGAGAAAATAGTCATTCTTAATCAGGACCGCATTGTGTGAAAAAATGCCTCCCTTTCATTGGGTATCGCTTTAAACCGTTCTACAGACATTGGCTGCTGAGAAGTTGTCTCAGGTAACTTATTTATAGTCATGATGTGGAAAAACACAATCTGTCGTCCATATCCTGTTATTTCTATACTGCTCAGGTATTTGTGACCTGAATAAATAAGGCCTGGAGGCGTCATAAGATTAGAATGCTGCTGAGATCGGTAGAAACAAAGATAGAAACCTCTCCTCTCTTCTCTCCTGGATGAACTTGGTGAGATGAGCCCTTTTGTCGTGTGATGCTTTCACAGCCTTGGCTGTCCCCAGGGCCCCTGCCTGCAGAACCCTATTCAAGAGGATGCACAGACTAAAGCGGTGAGTCTGGCTTCAATAAAGTGAGTCAGAAGCCGGGCGTGGTGGTGCACGCCTGTAATCCCAGCACTCAGGAGGCTGAGGCAGGAGGATCGTTGTGAGTTCGAGACCAGTTGGACTACAAAGTGAGCTCAAGGCCAGCCTGAACTACATAGTGAGAACTTGTCTCAAAAAGACAAAATAAATAAATAAATAAAGTGAGTCAGAAGGAAAACACTTTGTTGTTGTTACGAATGTTATGAGCACATGAATAGCTCAAGAAAGCATATTTCCAAACTGAATTATCTAGAAGCAGATATGGTGGTGCGCTCCTACAATCCCGGCACTTAAGAGGCTGAGGCAGGAAGATGGCAAGTTTGAGACCAGCCTGGGCTACATAGTGACACTCTGTCTCCAGAAAAAGTTATGTAGATTCTTGTTCATCATCTTCCCATTTGCATCTCTAACCACAGCTCGATTTTTCATCTCCAACTCCTCTATTAACGGTGAAACTATGAATGTATTTCACTTCCACACAGCGTAATGTGCTACATTACTTGACAAAGTTTTTTAAAGCTTCTTAAAGAAAAAGATCAGAGTAGCATGAAATACCATCACATCTCTGGAGAAGAAAAACTGGAGACCCTAGCTTAGAGTAAACTGACCAGTAATCTAAATTACAGGAAACACCTGAAATGGCTTAGTCTTTAAATTCCAACTCCGTTGACCATTCCTGTGACCTGAATATCTGCATCCTTCGTTTGCTTTGGTTCCTCTAACAAGTGACATGAGAACGTGACACACCGGCGAGATGCAGTTGAGCGTGTGCGTGCCTGCATGAGCGTGTTCTTGTGCATGCAAAGGAGGAGACCCGTTTTCCCAGGGTGGGCCCAGATGTATGATTCTTAAATTTCCCACCCCCCTAGCATCTGAGCCTTGCTGAATTAATGGAAGGAAGTGGGGATTATTCACCGAGGTAACCAAATAGAATGGCACACTGAGAAATCATTGAAAACTGTGTTGTCCGTTACCACCAGCCTTCTCTAAAAATGGAA
>NW_004955458.1:5687215-5688054 GCF_000276665.1 Chinchilla lanigera | reverse complement strand
ATACTTACTCATTAGACACATATTCCTCAAAATGTGTCCTACAAAAGGTCTACGACTTGAAATGTTGATGTATAAAATGTATAAAAATAGGGAAATGCCAGACATGGTGGTGAACACTGATAATCCCAATGTTTGGGAGGCTGAGGCAGGAGGAGTGCCATAAGCCCAAGGCCAGCCTGAACCACAAAGTGAGGCCCTGTCTCCAAAAAAAAAAAAAAAAGAAAAAACAAAAAGAAAAAAGGGAAAAGCTACATGTGGAAGTAAGAACCCAGCATGGGTAATTTACCCAGGGGGTCATTTACCTGTCAAAAACCAAAAAATAAAGAGGAAGCAGGGACGAGCTCAGTGCAAAAGCTCCAGTACTTCCCCAAACAGTGGGGAAAGAGAAAGTGTTCTTTAGTCAACTAAGACTGGAAAAACTAAGTGATATGAAATTAATGCAATAAGTTTCATTGCAGCAAAATTTCTTACAAAAACATTTTTGTGCATTGTGAAAGTCTAAGAGAAGGTTAAAGTTTGCAACATTTCCCAAAATTAAGAAAGAAAATTTATCACACACTGAAGCCCACCAGGTTCTTTCGGAAAAAAAAAGTTTAGAAAATACTACATTTCAAACCAACAGCCAACATTATACTAAGTGGACAAAAACTGAAAGCTTTCACTTTGAGATCAGGAACAAGGTAAGGATGTCCACTGTCACCACCTCTGTTCAACACAGTTTGGAAGCGTTAGCCAGAGCAATTAGACAAGAGAGAGAAATAAAAGCAGTAAGGACAGGAAAGGAAGAAGTGAAATTATTACTATTTGAAGATGGCATGATACTTTACATGGAAGATCAC
>NW_004955458.1:5684180-5685630 GCF_000276665.1 Chinchilla lanigera | reverse complement strand
CTCATAAGTGAAATAAACCAGACCTCCAGGTGTAAGCAACATATTGTCTCATTAGTGTAAGAACCTGAAAGAGGGAATACAAAGTAGGAGGTATGACAGACATTGAGGAACAAAAGGAAACTGCTCAAAAGTAAAGAGCAACTGGGATGAGGGAAAAGAGCAAAGAAAGAAGGGGAAATTTTGTATGTATGTATATACAGGATAGCTAACATAGTTGTTCTACTGCCTTCTATCAGTTTACTGAAAGGAACAGTTAATGATTAATTATTTGATTAATCTTGCATGTCTCTATTTGTTTTCCTGAGAAACCACTTTGACAATATCAATACGTAATACAACAGCCATTGTTAATTTCCTACCACTTTGTCTTTAATTCAGTATTGCTTGTATTGTTCTTATGCTATTTTGTTTTTGTGTTTTTGTTTTTGTACTAGGAATCGAACTCAGGACCTTGTGCTTGCCAGGCAGGCTCTTGTGCTGCTGAGCTATATCCCCAGCCCTCTTATGCTATTTTGTAAATGGATGTCTGTTTGTTTAAAAAAATAAATAAATAAATAAATCTACAGCCAATATTAAAAAAAGGAAAGGAAATACTACATTAGACAAATGTTAAATGAGTACCCACTCTACATGAGACTAGTGTCCGTGGAAACATATCCTTTCTCTCAGCCTCAGTTATTGTGTCTTCTGTAAACAGATGACAATAACACCTAACTCGCAGAGTTATTGTGAGATTGAAATGAAATCAACTATAGTCCGGGCGCTGCATGTCACAGTCCTGCAATGCATAACGACATTTCAGTCGGTGATAAACCACTATGTAAGAGCAGTCCCATGAGATTATAATGGAGCTGAAACATTTTATCAGCTGGTATTTTTACTATATCTTTCCTATGTTTATACGTATTTATAGACATGAATACATGTCAGTGTGTTACGATTGCCAACACTATTTAATTCTGTAACGGTTTTTACAAGCTTGTAGCCTAGGAACAACATAGCCTCTGTGTAGAGTAGCTGAGACCGTCTAGGTTTGTGTAAGCACATTCTGTGATGTTCACACAGAAACAAAACCATCCAATAACACATTTCTCAGAACTAATCCCTTTCATTAAGCAGCACCATACACAAGAAAGCTAAGGCAAGCACAAAGGAAGCCGGAATGAATGTTTCCTCTCTGTCCATAAAGGGGGACATGAAATTGTCTTGAACTTTGCTAGACTGGCACACACCTTTGTAGTAGTGTGTGCATATGGGGCCAGAATTGTGGTGTGTGACAGCCCATGCGGTTTCAGGAGCCAAGTCAGCCCCGCAGGGACAAGCTCCCACCAGCACTGGGATTTTCACTTCCTTAACTTGATAGACCTCGCCCGAGCCAGGCGTAGTGGCGCACGCCTGTAATCCCGGCACTCAGGAGGCTGAGGCAGGAGGATCACTGCTAGTTCGAGGC
>NW_004955458.1:5662118-5663118 GCF_000276665.1 Chinchilla lanigera | reverse complement strand
AAAAAGAAAACAACCTCCAACTCAGACTGATGTACCTAATGAAGAACATGGTTCACAAATCTAGAGTAGGTACAATTTTTTTTAAATAGAGGAGCTTTGGAAAATGATGGAAAACATAACTTCCCAATATAGGAAAGAAATGGAATGCATGAAACAGATTCAAACAGACATCCAGGAGATTAAAAATTCTACTGAAAGTATACACAGCAGAACGAATGATCTTTCAAAACTGGTGGAGAAATGAGATACTTCCATGACAAAGAACACCTGAGGAAATTCATGACCACAAAATCAGCTCTCCAAAATGTTCTCAGAAGTAAAAGTAAGAGGCTGGAGATGTAAGTCAACAGCAAAGTGCTCATCTAGCTTCCTGTAAGCTTCCTAGATTACATCCCTAATACTCCACTTGCCCCCGTGAAAGGCAAAATGAACCATCTTCAGGTAAATAAAAGCTGAGAAAATTCATGAACAAATGTGCACAAAAGAAATTCATACATGCTAAAAGGAACCAACACCAAATTATAACACAGGCAATAAAAAGGAACGAAGAAAGAATAAATATGTGTGTAAATATATTTTATTTTTCTTCTCTTTATTTAAAAGCTATGTATTTCACAGTTTAAATGCCATATTTTGGTAGTTATAATATATTTAAATATAATGTAAATGGCAACAGCACTACAAAGCACCTAAAAGAAAAGTAAATGGGCTCTCTCTCTCTCCCTCTCTCTCTCTCTCTCTCTCTCTATCTGATGATGTGATTACCGAGACCAAGGATATTTAAACCAGGTGGTTCACAGAGGCGCTTTTCAGCTAGCCTGCATCTCCTGGCGAGCACATGTGGAACCAGATGCTCCAGATGGGCCGCTAGGTTCTCGTATGCAGCGAACGAAGAACGGGATGCGGTGCACGGCGACTGTGGGCATTCCGTCGCAGACTCATCAGCCTTCTGGTGTTGGCTTTCCGGCCTTCATCGTAGATTCTTCAGCATTCCGTCGCA
>NW_004955458.1:5655778-5660758 GCF_000276665.1 Chinchilla lanigera | reverse complement strand
CGCTACATCTCCAGCTCCAAAGAGCCAGTTTTGTATCCCTATTGATTTAATCTGTTCCTTCACCTTTGGGATTATGTAAGGTCGATTTATTTATTATTACTAGTATATATCTGCAGTGGTAAGGTTTATAACGAGTAGGGTTTATAAAACTCTTTGGGTTTAATATCACAACAAAACACAGAAACGCACAGTGTATATTTTGCTCAATTTTGACAGATACACAAATCTGCACAAGCCATACCCCAAAGACCAAAAAAGTAACCTGTGCCCTCTCCTGCTCGGTCCTCCTCCCCTCCCTCCGCAAAGACAACCAACACTCCGCTGTCTCGTACCCTGGCTTGACTTTGTCCACCCAGGAAGCTTCTGTGAGCCCAATCGGAAAGTATGCTTCTGAGCTTCTTTTTTTAGCCCAGGACGGTTTTGAAATTTGCCCGTGCTGTTGCATGTTACAGAGTCCATCCTACTTCCTGGCTGAATGGCATTTCCCTTTATGAACTGTTATGGTTTGGATCTTAAATGACTCCAAAAGCCATGGGCTCAATTCTTTCTCGCCAGCCTATGGTGCAGTTAGAAGGAAAATAGTGGAGTAGGAGGCGGGGCCTGATGGAAGAGGCCTAGCTTGGAAAGGGTCCTGGGATCCCTGTTTCTACTCTCTCTCTTTTTGTCTTTTTTTTTTGAGACAGCATTTTGCTATGTAGCTCAGGCTGGGCTTGAACTTGCAGCAATCCTCCTGCCTCAGCCTCCCCGAGTGCTGGGATTACATGTGTGCGCCACCATGCCCGGGGAGGTTATTTCAAATGTTCAACTACTATTCTGAGTAAAGTCGCTGTGAACGTTCACATACAGTTCATTTTGTAGCTTTCCCACTGCTTCACACTGAGCTACATCCCCAGCCTAGTTTTTGTTTTGAGACAGGGTCTTGCTAAGTCACTAAGTTCCCCAGGCTGGGCTCAAACGTGTGATCCTCTTATCCTTTTACCATACCAGGGTGCTGGGATCACAGGTTTGTGCCACTAGATTAGGCAACAATGTCCTTTATTTTAAGTAAATTCTAAAAAGTAGAATAGTTGACCCTTAGAGTACCTATGTGTTTAAGTGTATGAGAAACTGATAAATTGACATATCGGTAAGAAAAAGACAGATAACTCCACAGAAGAATAGTAGAAATATATTTCTAAAGAGGAGTTCCAAATGGCAATAAATATGCAAAAATACATCTTCAGTTACCAGGGGAAAGCAAGTTTAAATTACAGTGTGGTGTACCATAAAATTACATTACATTACACAGCCATTTAAGTAAGTTAAAAAGATGGAGACTGGGGAGGGAGCTCAGCAGCACAGCGCCTGCCTGGCGAGCATGAGGTTGTGAGTTCGATTCCTGGCACCAAGGAAAAAAAAGATGGAAAACACTGAGTGTTGGTGAGATCATGGGATGACCGGAGAGAATCTGTTACACTGCTGAGGTCGAGCAGCAATGCTGAAATCAGACACACAATGGCGCTTTCTTTATGGCTACACTTATAGTAAGGAAAATCCAGTCGAAACTAACCCTTGAGTTTGAAGTCATGGAGGTTATTGCTGTTGGAGGGAGGATGATGATTAAACAGAAGGAGAAGGAAGGAAGTGTTTGGAATAGTGGTAATAGACTCATTCTGCACCGGGGTGCTGATGACATAGTTGTGTTCAGTTCATGAAAATTCACCAAGGTCTACACTTAAAATATGTACACTTCCATGTATGTGTAGTAGACTTCAATAAAAAGTTTTAAAAAAAAAAAAGAAAGAAAGAAAAGTAAATGGAACTATGTATGTTATTGCAAGTGTTCTGTATTTTACACACAGTAGTAGAATACTACCCTCTAATACATTGTAATAGCTTGAGGATGTATACTGTAGGATTGCAAGGACCTCAAAAAAGGGTTACAGTAACCACTAAAAATAAACTGCAAAGAAATAAACTTCAAAGACTGCTGACAGTATTTGTTAGGATGTAAAACAAGTAAAACTCTCATACCTTGTGCTAGGAATGAAAAACAGTACAAAACTTTGGGTAAAGTTTTCACAGTGTTATAAAGAGACATACACCTATCCTTTGATTCTGCTATTCCATCCTCAGTGTTTTATTTAAGGTAAGTGCATAACTGAAACATAATCACAAAAGAATACAATAATATTTGTAACAATTTGATTTATACCTAAGAACTAGAACTAACTCTATAAGCAGGAGAAGTAATACATAAACTGTTATCTATTAGACCATAGAATACTCCTCAGTAGTAAAAGAGAAGGAATTACTGACACATGCAGTAAGATGAAATAAGTTCACAGACATTAAAAAAAGAAGCCTGCCCTCCTTTTATCTTTAAAATTAAAAAAAAAAATTAAAAAAAAAAGAAGCCTGTTACCAAAGTATACATGCTGATGATTCCATGTATACGGAACTCTAGAATACGCAGAATTAATATATGGTGAAAAACATCAGAATAGCAGGGGAGGGTGGATGGAGAAGAATAACAAATTGGCTACAAATAAAAAGCAAGGAATTGTCTGGGATGATGGAAGTGTTCCATGTCTTCGTGATGACAGAGGTCACACAAGTATAATCATTGTCAAAACCATACAATTAATATTGGGGCATCTCAACGTATGTGAGATTTACCTTAAAATATAACTCGGGGTGAAGAGCAAATGAAGGAAAAGATTAAACAAAAGGCCAATATGCTGATCACTGTAAAATCTGGGTTATGAGGGTAAGAATACTGATCACACTATTCTATTTATTTCTAAAAGTTTGGAATTTACTAAGATAACCCTTTTTTTCCATCCGAAGACAATGAGTTAAATATTACCATGCACTGAATTCTAAAATAATAATAATCTTTTTTTTAACTGAAATCGTATGAGAACTGTAATCATCACACAGACTTTGTCAGGCAGAAATACAAGGGCTGAGCAATTAGAAAACCTTTGTTTTGTTCATTTCTGCCCTTGGGAGGAGGAGAGGCAGAATGAAGGACGAAACAAGATAACCTTAGCATGCGGCAATCAGACCATGCTGATTCTACTATTCAACTTCTCCTCCAAGGGATAAAAATATCCAGCCAGGATATTACCAAACCTAGTTATTTGCTCATTCAACTCACTTCAAAGAAATGCCCTCAGTGTATAATTAATAAATGTTAATTTATGTTGATGATAAGCTTACACTTGAATTTTTTAACTTTTTTTCTGAATTTATAATATTTGAGCAGCAAGAGCCTTGCGTTCTACTAGCAATCTGCATTTTTCTTGCATTATTTGCTTTCTTCTTTCTCTTCTCTGCTGATTTCCGCCTCTAACTTTTGCATTCCAAGTGGTAAGAGCACCAAAAAGCAGAATTTGGTTCCCCTGCTGTGCACAATACTTGGGACCTTATCAGAACAAGGATGTTCATTCAACAGGTCCTATGTTAGAAGAGGGTAAAAATCATATTTCATGGTAAGTGGCAAGTGACTCCTTCTCTGAGTGTTAACTGCATTCCTACTGCCTCACATTCAAGGCAGTAAAGTAAGAAGGTGCCTGGAAACCTCTGCTCACACAACGCTTCAGAGCAACGGTCAAAGCTACATGCAGTATCCACACTTCAAACCTAGAGCTGCAGCATCCAAGCCAGAGAGGTCTGCAGGCACCAGGCAAGGGGCTGCAGCATGTGACTATGGCGATGCCGAAGATGAAAAAGTACTCGGAGTAGAAGTTCAGTTCCGACTCCAAGAAGAACTGCTTTATCAAGACTTAGCATGAAAAAGTCTCAGGAGAAGCTCCAATTTGAGAACGCCTGGCCATTTTTTTTTTTTTTAACCCAAGGACGCTAGGACAAGAAAGACATTTGTAGTTGTGGTCGGAGGAAAGGGAAGGAACAGAATGGTGTGCCAGGCAAGCTTATGAGAACACAAGGAACTCCATGGCCAGAGCAAACGTCTCCAAGAGCAACTTTATTTCTAGTTCTGCTCAGCTCTTGCCTGGCAAATCTGCTCTAATCTTTAACTATGCGTTCCACGAGCCCTGTACTGCTGCTCCAGGCCTTCCTGAACACTTGCACTCCTTTCTATCATTCCTGCAGCCAGCATCTCCCTCATGGGGCCACCTATTGTTAGTAGGAGACCTTCAGGAACCTTGTAAGAGTCACAGTGGTTGTACTCAAAGCTCACCACAAGAACTACAGCTCATTCCCCCATACACTGCCTGAAGAGGGAATTATTCTGAGGGGAAACAGAGGCATTGCATGCATTCAGTAAGTATCAAGCACTCACCGATTATTACATACCGATATAGGCACAAAGGACTCAGGAATGATCAACAATGACTGGGTCTTTGTTGCTATAGGAACAACTACAACCAAAGAAGAGGTGCAGGGGGATCTGGGGATGATAATAATATGGCACCCAACACTGGCTGGAGGCTCAAGAGAAAACGTCCAGAGGAAGCAACACGGACATGAAGAGGTGATGACAAGGTAGGGGTGCCGGGAAGGAGACTTCAGACCAGAGGACACCACAGGTGACAGCCTAATAACAGGAAGAGATGTAGTTCAAGTCCCCCATTTCCTTACTTGTTTTCTTGTTGATCCATCTATTGAACTCTCCATTATTGTAGGACAGTTTCTACCTCAACTCTGTCATTTTTTGCTCCACATATTTTGATATCCCATCATTGGATACCTGTTTACAATAATTATATTCACCTGATGTATTGAAGTTTTCACTAATATACATCCTCCTTAGTCTCTTGCAACTTTATTTAAAGCCCGCTTTGATATTTAGTGTCACCAGCCTGCTCTCTTTTGGTTAGGACTTTCATGGACTCTCCTTTTCCATCCTTTCACTCTCAACCAATTTGTATCCTTGGATATAAAACAAATTCCTGTAGACAGCATTCTTTTGGACTCTTCTGCAAAGCTTTTGATTTGAGAGTTTAACACATTTACACTGAAAGTAATCACTGA
>NW_004955458.1:5647304-5655384 GCF_000276665.1 Chinchilla lanigera | reverse complement strand
TTTTTTTGTATATATTTACCTTATTTTATGTATGAAGGCAACATTTAAGATCCTAAAATTATAACATGCTAACTTGAATTTACACTAGATTGCTGTGCACATTGGTGCACATCTGTAATCCCAGCACTAGGGAGGCTGAGACAGGAGGATCACCTTGAGTTTGAAGCCAGCCTGGGCTACATTGTGAGTTCAAGGCCACGGTGAGACAGTGTCTCACCAAAACAAACTAGGTTAACTTCAGTAATATACAAAAACAGTGTTCCCCTAACAGCTCCATCCTCAACCCTTTCACCGACATTATAAAATTGTATCTTTATACATTGTGTCCAAAAATGTAATTTATAATTATAATGTATTAATCTCTTAAATTAGGCAGAAAACAAAGTATAGAGTTATAAACCAAAGTATACTATTAGCTTTTAATCATTTTTCATGTATTATTCTCTTAATTCATGTAGAAAACAGAAACTGAAGTTGTACGTCATTGTAAAAATAAGACTAGTCTTATCATTGTCCATGTACTTAACTGAAAAAAAAAAAAAAAGCAACTTTCTGTCGTTGTATTAGGGATGGAACCCATGGCCTTCACACTGAGCTACATCCCCAGCCCATTTTTTTACTTATTTTGAGACATGATCTTGCTAAATTGCCCAGGTTGGTCTTGAACTTGTGATCCTTTCAGAGTGCTAGTGCTTAAAATCTTTATTTCTTCAATTTATTGTCTAATATCCTTTAACTTTTTTTTTTTGGTCTCTTTGAGATAGGGACTCACTATACAGTTCAGGCTGGCCTTCAGCTCACTTTGTAGCCCAGGCTGGTCTCAAACTTGCAACAATCCTCCTGCCTCAGCCTCCCGAGTGCTGGGATTACAGGCATGCACCACCACACCCGGCTTTAATTTCAAACTACAGAACCCATCTTAGTATATCTTGCAGGGTATGTTTAGTGGTAACCAAGGCTTTGTTTATTTCAGAATGTCTTAATTTCTAGGGCTGGGGATATAGCTCAGTGGCATAAGTGCCTGCCTGGCAAGCACAAGGTCCTGAGTTCAATTCCCAGTACCAAAAAAGAAAACAAACAGAATGTCTTAATTTTTTTTTTTCAGAATGTCTTAATTCTCCCAAATTTTAAAGGATAATTTTGCAACATATAGAATTCTTGGTTAGTAGTTTCTTTCCTTAGCACTTTAATTGTACCACTCACTTCTGTCCTCAAATTTCTGATGAAAATTCTGATTATAACCTTATTGAGGCTTCCTTGCATGTGATGAGTCATTTCTGCTACTTCAAAATTATATCTTTAGATGATTTGATTATACTATCTTAATGTCTGAGTTCATCCTACATGGAGTTCATGAAGCTTGCTAATGTTGATCATGTTTTTCACCCAATTTCAGCAATTTTCAGCCATTATTTCCTCAAATATTCTCTGGGACCCCAACAATGTCTATGCTGGTCTGACAATGTCCCACAGGTCCATTAGGCTCAGTTCACTTTTCTTTAAGCTTTTTTTTTCCTCAGACACATGAATTTCCATGGTCCTATCTTCAGATTCACTGATTCTCTCTTCTGCCTTCTCAAATCTGCCTTTAATCCCTCTAGTGAATTTATGATTTCAGTTACTGTACTTTTCAGCTTTAGATATTAGCTTTTTATTTTTGGTTTTCAATATTAAGGATTAAATGCAGGGTTTTCACACTGATCTACATCCCCAGTGTGGTGGGCTGACAGCTGGTGGTCAACTTATTACCCCCAGCTGAACTGAGCAAGCATGGTGCCGGGAGTGGGAGGCCCACCTGGGGACTGTTGCCAGCAGCATAAGAGGCAGAACTGGAGAAGTTGGTTTGTTGGGAACTGAGGAGGCTGTTGGGAGCTGGTAGAAGCTGCTGGGAGCCTGCTGGAAGTAGAGAGAAGCTGGAAGGAGCTGTTGGTTCTCTTGGAGGAGCTCATCATGCTGTCTTTCCTGATGAACTTGGCTGTTTTCATCCTCCAGGGAGCTTGGGACCTTGTCGTCACAGAGAATGGCTTTGGTTCACTTTGGGGGAGCTCTGGTCCTCACTCTGAGCATCGCTTCCTGGCTCTGGAGGGGATGATGGGGCACTGCTCAGTCTCCTGGAGAAAGCTTGCTGCATTGGCTTTGCTGATGGGAACTCGGCTGTCCTGATCATCAGAGGAGCTCAGGACCTCACTGTTGCTGAGGATGGCTGTGGTATTTTTCAGGGGAGTTCTGGCTCTTACTTGGAGCATTGCTCCCTGACTCCAGTGCAGATCCCTCAGCTTGCTAGCACAGCTCCTTCATCCCACTGGCACAGACTTTCTAGCTTCCACCACTGACCTTTGGGCCTTCCCAGCGCAGATCCGTGAAACAGGCCTGCATGAGATGTTGTTATGGGCTCTGGGCCTCCAGTTGGATTCGTGGGAGGCATTGTTATGGGCTCCAGGTCTTCAGCTGGACTCACGCAGGACATTACCACGGGATCCAGGCCCTCAGCTGGATTCTTTGGTCCTTAGTGTGTGGACAGATTTCCTGCACTCTCCTGTATATGATTCTTTGGGTAACTATTATAATCTTGGGGCTAGGGATTTAGCTCAGTGGCACAGCGCCTACCTGGCAAGAACAAGGTTGTGAGTTCGATTCCCAGTACCAGAAAAAAAGCATGCATAAATAAATAAATAAATCTTATAAAATATGTGTCCTGTATTGTATGTTTCCCCTTGCAAAATAACCCCAAACCAACACACCCAGCACTTTTCAAATTTTGAGACAGGGTCTCATTAAGTCCCTAAATGCCCAGGACAGGCTCAAATTTGCAATTCTTCTGCCTCAGCCTCCCAGAGTGCTAGGATTACAGATTACACCACACCAAGCTTTTTTTCTCTATCTTTCACATTATCATTTAGTTTTACTGACCTTCTTCAGTCTTCCCCTAGTTCTCTGACCATCTTTAAGACAACTCCAGGTGAATAGTATACACCTTTTAAGTTCCAGCTACTTGGGAGGCCGAGGCAGAAGAATCACTTGAACACAAGAGTTTGAAGCCAGCCTGGGAAACATACTGACATACTCTTTTTTAGAAAACTGTCCTCTAGGAAATACACAATCAAGTCTTTTTCAGGTATGATTTCTCTTTTTTATTCTTGTTTTATTTTGTTCCTTTGAATGGGCCATATTTTCCTGTCTCTTTGTGTGTCTCGTGATTCTTGTTGAAAACAGGACATCTGAACTACATAATGTGGAAATCAGACCACCCTTCTCTTTGGGACGTGCTGGTTTGTTTTCATGGGTGTCAGTATTCCCTGGACTGATCAGCCTGGAGAAGACACTTTAGACCTTCCTGAAACTGTGCATTCCTCTGGGCATCTTCAGTGGCTCTATTTCCCCAGTGCCTGACGTTTCTTCTGAACTTCTAGTCTTCAATCTCTGGGCCCCAAAAAGGGAGGAAGTGAAAAATAAAAGGGGAAGACTCACGCCTGTGAAACCCGCAGTCACTTCATTCTGGGTGAGAGGGGTGTGCAGCCATCGGGGACGCACAACAATGGTTGTCCACCTCTTCGCACCTCTGTGATCAGGAGCAGCGAGCCCTGGGCCCAGACCCCTGACAGCTGGGGCACATGGCCCTTTTCTGCTCGCCCTGGCCTCCTACAAGCTCTGTGCAAACTGCTCCAAGAACACATGAATAGCACCTGTCGTGGGACTAGTGAGTGGGGATCAGTAGATGCTGCTGAGCTGAGGCCTGAAATTGACTGAAATGATCCGTAATTCCCCATCCAGGCTTTTCCCTGAAAGTCACAAGCCTTCAGCGAATTCAGGTTCCAAAACAGGCACCTCAGAGATTCTCTTATGTGCAAGTGTGGCCGGGGTGGGAGGCAGGTTTCTGATGTTTCTTCCTCTACCCATCCTGGAACCTAAACCTTGTTCTGATTGTCTAATAAATTACTAGGGGCTGCACTTTATAATCTGTATTTAATCACAGTTTAAATTCTTCAAAAGAATCTTGCTAACTTCACTTTCTTCACAGTGCTAATCAGCTGGATGTAATCCAAGTGACGCTTTTCCGGGAGCAGGTGAAAGATGCAGTCGGGCGTGGTGGCGCACACCTGTACTCCCAAGCACTCGGGAGGCTGAGGCAGGAGGATCATTGTGAGTTCAAGGCCAGCCTGGGCTACAAAGTGAGCTCAAGGCCAGCCTGAACTGCACAGCGAGACCCTCTCTCAAACAGACAAAAAGACCAAAAAATAAAATAAAATAAAAAAATAAAAGTAGTCTTCTAAACAAAAGAGAGAAAAGAAGGGAAACATGGAAACAAAGCTTTTGTGAATGGGGAGGAGGAGGGGTTGAAGGGAAGGGAGGGGAACGGGGGAAAAAGTTGTATCGTGTACACAGGCAAATTCTCTATGATGAATGTGATCATTCTTTATACCTAAAATGTACCAATAAAATCTGATTGAAAAAAATTTAATGTATCTCTACTAAGAAATCAGAACTGTCCCCCACAAAATTTAGCCATACCACACCCACAGACATACTGAAAGAACAGCGAGAAAATGGCAGCGACCACTGAACGAATTACCCCAACTTTCATTCCTGCCATGTGCCGCTCATGACATCCACACAAACATGTCACAGGAAGCTCAGTTCACGCCCCTTTACATTTAATGTAAACAAGTCAACTCTGACTACCATCATCCAGGAAATCAGCTCTACCAATCATGATTTCATAGGTTTCACATCCAAATTGTGAAATAATCTCCAGTAATAAAAACAATAATATAAATATTAAAAACAAAAATACATTGTAGAAAATACAGTGTAATTTATATATCTTATTTATCAAATAAAGTAGATATAGATACACTATAAAATTACCATTTTTGCCTTGGAGTTTAAGATCATTTCATTTTTTGGGGGGCTGGGAATTTAGCTCAGCGGCACAGCACCTGCCTGGCAAGTGCAAGGTCGTGAGTTCGATACTCTGTACCACAAAAAAAAACAGCTGGGCGTAGTGGCGCACACCTGTAATCCCAGCACTCAGGAGGCTGAGGCAGGAGGATTGTTGCGAGTTAGAGACCAGCCTGGGCTACAAAGTGAGCTCAAGGCCAGCCTGAACTGCATAGTGAGACCTTGTCTCAAAAAGACCAAAAAAAAAATTCCTGATCATATGCTAACATCAGCATATTCTGGATTTTGTCTGTATTTAATTCATCCTTTACATTTTACAAATTTGTTCACTTGAGAATTATATTTGTTTCTTCATGATCAC
Source organism: Chinchilla lanigera (assembly GCF_000276665.1). Classification (NCBI taxonomy): domain Eukaryota; kingdom Metazoa; phylum Chordata; class Mammalia; order Rodentia; family Chinchillidae; genus Chinchilla; species Chinchilla lanigera. The sequence goes on along the minus strand of NW_004955458.1, from coordinate 5,650,124 downwards.
TGAGGCTCTGTGATATAGAGACGTCGTGATATATAAGACGTGATATATAAGACGTCGTCGTCTTCATATATTTGAGTAGTAGCGATCGCGGTTTTGAAAGTCTCTATGAGCGTATCTCGCATAAGTCTGGTTGTGCGGGATCCGTCCAAAGGGCTCGTGGTCATGGAAACAGGATTCAAAAACTTCATCAACAGCCTTCTCAGCGATGTCCTTGCTGATATTCCTAACGGCCAGGATAGAGAGAATGGCTCTGTCTCGCACACAAGTCTACGGAAAAGGAAAAGTATGTTGTTTAATGTGATGTGGAAATTTAATCATGAAATATCATTTTACATAGGGTCTGAACCACGATTAAAATTAATTCCCTCTCATTTTATTAATTTCTGTCCTTCGAAAGAAGGAAACAAAATTAAGAGAGAAATGTAACTCCCAAATTATGGAACATACTTAGATCAATTTCAAATTACTTACACATAAGACCTCCGTTTTCTCATCTTTTCCAGTAGTATAAATAGGCAGTGTTTGTCCCAATTTGCAAAATCACACAAAAGACTATGAGTAGGGTCCTGACTGGCTTTTCTATCAACTAATCAAATTTAAAACGTACACCTTCACATCTGCACCTCTCTTCTCAACCTTTGGGTGACAATGCTTGAAAGAGCAGGCAGACATGCCTACAAAAAAAGGCATTCTCTTTCCTGGATGCAACAGAAAACCACACACATACGGACCTAAACTTGGAAAGCACACGAATTTTCAGACAGGAAAACGTGAGGCCAGGTGTGGGGGCACACGCCTATAATCCCAGAACTGGGGAGGCTGAGCCAGGACGATCACAAACGGAAGCCCAGCCTGACCCTTAGTGAGACCAATTTAGAAATAAAAAAAAAAAAGTAAAAAAGGGCTGGGGATGTAGCTTGGTGCAAAGGTCCTGGCTTTAATCCCCAGCACCACAAAAACATAAATAAACAACTCTTTCCCTGAAAGCTCTTTGCATAGCTATTAAAGTTCTAATCCTAAGAAGATAATTTAATTAATATTACAAAATCATAGGCTAGAATTTCTCAACAGTTCAACTTAAAGATTTTAAGAAGTGTAAGACTGTATCACTCCAAATCTTGACGAGTTTTTAATCCACTTATTTCTCCCTAGGTCCAAACTAAAATTTAAAAGCAAAGAATTTGATCTTTTCCATACCAAAGTATAGCACAACAACTCTTGATAATCTCCTACCTCATTTGTCTCTAACTCACTATTATTTGTCTATTTGTTTTCCTGAGAAACTATTTTGTAGATAATAATATGTAAAAAGATAACCATTGATAATTTCCTACCATTTTGTCTGTAATTTGCTAAGTCCCCCCATTATTATGTTATCCTTCTTTTATTCTTTAAAATAAAAAATAAAATAAAATTAAAAAAAAAAAGAATTTGATCTTTTCCAAAAAACACCAAAAAAATCCAATCAGTTTTGCTGACTGCACGTCGTGACCATCACCAGCATGTTCCGTGCTCTCGCGGTTTTATTTCAGCCTCTCAGTGTGCTCAAGCTGGAGACACTCACTAGCACTAGAATATAAACGTAGGTTACAGCAAATATTAACTTTTTTTTTTTTGTTTTTTTTTCCGGTACCGGGAATTGAACTCACGACCCTGCGCTTGCCAGGCAGGCGCTGTGCCACTGAGCTAAATCCCCAGCCCCAAATATTAACTTTAAAATCAACCCCAGGAATAGGGGAACAAGGAAAGGAAGAACACCAGGAGCCAGAAGGGCGAGTGCAAAATGAAAGGAGGCGTCTCCCTCCCGGGGCACAGGAAACCGACCCACAAATCCGTCTCCCGGAGCCAAATGGTCGGGAGACCCAAGTGTAGGCCACAGTTCAGATTTACTCTTGTGCAGATGTAAAACATTTGTTTAAACACAAACATCACCGTGTGGTCTTACAGCTGTCACTGCACCTGCTGTTTCCACTTCCTGGGTTCAGAAGCAGGGACTGTTTTCCAAGACACTCTTCCCTCAGCTGCAGTCCACTACCTCTACGTATTTTCCGGCATACTGCTAGTTCTACTTACTTCCGCCTGCTGCTACTCAACAGTAAAAAGCAGAGAGACTTCTCTTTCCAGAACTGGGAGCCCCGGACCACATGCTTTAATCACACTGTGTTACGTGAATTCCAGGGCTGCGCTGATAAATACCTGCTTCTATCTTCTCTACTGCAAGCCAGGTGCACAGAAGTTACTGGAGAAGCCGAAGTTTGGGGGCAGAGAAGACACTGGCCAAGACAAGCCAGGGCCGTATCACTAAGGCGACTTGGTACAGGCTGGAAGTTTACTGAGTATTACTACCGCAAGCAGGCACCGGGCTTCTCCCACAACTCCTAGTCACAATTTCTCTCCTTCGTTTACTGTCTCTCTCCACCTTCACCCTAGAGTCGAGCTACTCTCTTGTATAGAGGACCAAAGGCCCACATGCAGCTCTTGAGCTCACTTTGTAGCCCAGGCTGGTCTCGAACTCACAACAATCCTCCTGCCTCAGCCTTCCAAGTGCTGGGATTACAGGCATGAGTCACCATGCCCGGCCTTCCAAGCTTATCCTTTTGGCATCTGCTCTCCCGATGCCGCTGCACTTCACAAAGTGTCCCAGCAAGCTCTGCCCACCACAGGACGCCTCTGCCCAGCCTCCTCCAAGGCGCGGACCGGAGCGGCTCACATTCGTTACCAATTCATGAGCTCTACGACACCCCTCCCTTTCCACCCACTGTGCATCCTAACGGCTCTCTGGGAGGACAGTCTTTTTTTTTTTTTTTTTTTTTGGTTTTT
>NW_004955458.1:5645572-5647204 GCF_000276665.1 Chinchilla lanigera | reverse complement strand
CTGAGCTAAATCCCCAGCCCCTGGGAGGACAGTCTTGACGTATACTTTTCTTCTTCATTTATCAAATTTTGTTTAGGAAATTCCTCTCAGTTCAGCTCATCATAACCCAGTCTGTGCCAACCCGAAGCTTTTCTATCATGTCACACAGCCTTCCCAGGCACACTGACACACAGCTGTGGCCTGGACTGCCAGGCAGTCTCTGCTCTGAAAGGAATTACGTGTCCTGTCGCCAGGACACTGTGGTACTTTCCAGACAGAGGAGCAGGACTGTTAGGATAAAAGACGGTGTGATTCCACTTCCGTTCCTCATCTAGCCTGGCCCAACAGGATCTGAGAGGCAAGATCCTCAGATCCTTCACTCCTGAAATCTCCCAGTCACTCTCACAGCTTGCCACAGTTATAAAATAAAACTAAATTCTGCCTAATGGGCTTCGATGGTACACATTTTATATTCATTTCCTACAGGTGGTCCTTCCAAAGGTCAAACGCCAGATGTATTTCATTTCTTACTCATGATTTCTACTCATGATACCCTTGAGAGAAGGTAATTTCCTGTCAGTTTTTACCTGATGGTGTCGTTTTAATCCAAAATGCAACCTGAATATTTCATTTACAAGGGAGCAGTCTCCACTGAGGTTAGCAGCTCGGATCTGTCAGAAAGACAGAAGGCAAATGAAAAGAAAGTGACACTCATGCACTATATCCCTACATCAACTAATTTCTTAGAACTGGAGAAGAATATAAAATCAGCACATTTTTCCAAGAACACAGTATATGCAGTGCTCTCTTTCGAAGAATTTTTAAACACTGCTGATAATAAAGAGCAGACATCCATGGGTTATGCTAAATGATGCCAGAAGGACCTCTACAACAAAAATCACACTATTCTGGAAGACTGAAAAAGACATCAGAAAAGGGAAAGATATCCCATGTTCCTGGATAGGCGGAACCAATACAGTCAAAATGGCTATATCTCCAAAACTGACCTATAGATTTAATACAATCCCAATCCAAATATCTAAGCATTCCTTATAGATCTAGACAAAACACTCCAAAATTCGTATGTAACCAGAAGAAACCTAGAATAGCAAAAGCAATTCTGGGTAACAATAACAGAGCAGGAAGCACCACAATCCCTGATTTGAAGCTATTACAAAGCCAGAGTGATTAAAAAAAAAAACCAGCATGGTATTGGCATAAAAACAGACTTGTGCATCAAAGAAACAGAATAGAAGAAGCAAAAACAGACACATTTAGGTACTTGATCTTTGACAAAGGGCCAAAAACATACACTAGAGGAAAGACAGCCCCTCTAGCAAATGGTACTGGGAAAACTGGATACCCACATGCACAAGACTGAACCGAGACCCATATATCTAATGATGCATTACACCAAAAAATTAAAAAGGATCAAAGATCTAAATGTTAAAACAGAAACACTTAGGAGCTGGGGATTTAGCCCAGTGGCACAGCGCCTGCCTGGCAAGCATGAGGTCGCAAGATCGATTCCCAATACCGGAAAAACAAAACAAAACAGGGGCTGGGGATTTAGCTCAGTGGCAAAGCGCCTGCCTGGCAAGCGCAAGGTCATGAGTTCGGTTCCCGGTACCGGAGAAAAACCAAAACAGAAAA
>NW_004955458.1:5642119-5644092 GCF_000276665.1 Chinchilla lanigera | reverse complement strand
GTACCAAAAAAAAAGATAATAGGAAATAGGCAGATCTTTTTCAAATGGGCAGGGGAACAAGTGTTAGAGGGAGGAGCAGGGCTGGGAGAAGAGGGGGATAAAGAAAGAATTAAGACATGTGCCAAGTCCCCCATAATAAATGCAGTCACTATGCACGGCCAGTGTGTACTAATACGAGTTCTTTTAAATGCCAAATACACTGAGGGTAAGGAAGGGGTCAGTCATCTACCAAAGGGAATTTTCTTTTTTTATTCAGTTTATTGGTACATTTCAGACACACAATTCATCACAGAGAACTGTACCTGTACCCAATTTTCTTTCCCATCCCCTGCCCTCCCTTCCAGCCCTCTTCCCCTCCTTTGTGGAGGGCCATGGGGAGGGCTCTCCTTGGAAGAAGACCGTCTGTCTCCTTCTGGCTAAACCCGGCCCTGAATCCATGTCCTGATGTGTACAGGGCTGGCTAAGGTAACACTCCACCCGCTCGCCTGGCTTTACGCAATGCAAGTGCGTCTGAGGCGCTGGTGTGTATGCAGCCTGTGAAGCAACGCGACAGGTCACTGACGCCTGCCTGCAGCTCCCTACTAGCGTGACCTGCCCTCGGCGCTGTCTCAGGGTGGAGGGGCCGGACATCAAAGCACTAACCAGAAACACAGAGCACTTCTTCAAACTGTGTCATGCAGATTCCTCCAAACTTAGACGCTGCCTGTTACCGGAATCCGGAACTCTCTGCACATTGCAGAGGTGATCTCAGGCCTCCTACCTGGCCCAGCTCACAGCACTCATGGACTTCCCGCCACTCAGGCACGCCCCTCTTCACAAACTAATAAAACCTGGCTTCGCGCCTGGGTCATGGCCTTCATTCCCGTTAGCCTTTGCGCCAACTGGACTTGGGCCCCCGGCCCCCCACAACCACAGAGATGTATTTGTCTCTGTATTATCGCCCTGGGTGGCACTGGAAGTGGTAGACTGGAATTTACTTATTGGAATTTCAATCACTTCTCCCTGGGATTATAAATATAAACTCCTGCGGTCCACAACAAGGCCAGAGCCAGTGCTCTATACTCCTTATGTGTAAAACCTTTGTTTCTATTTTTTCCTCCTTTTCTCATTTTTTTTCTTTTCCCTTCCTTCCTCCCGCTGCCCAGTTCCCCTGCCCATTGGAACATTTTCTTCTTATTTCACAACATCTATTATACATTTCGGTCCTTATTTACACTTTCAGTTTCTCACACCAGAAAAACAATGTGGTATTTACACATGTGTGTTCGATTTATTTCACTTAAGAGTGTGGTCTCAGGGGCTGGGGATTTAGCTCCGCGGCACAGCGCCTGCCTAGCAAGCAGGAGGTCGTGAGTTCAATTCCCGATACTGGGAAAAAAAAAAAAAAGAAAGAAAGAGAAAAGAGTGTGGTCTCAAAGGCACCCATTTACCTATAAATGCCTCAAGCTTATCCTTCTTTATGGCTGAGCAGTACTCCATTGTATTAAAAAAAAATCTTCTTTATCCATTCATTAGTTTGATGGGCATTTGAGCTGTATCCAAGATTTAACTATTATAAACTGTGCTGCTATAAACATGGCTGTGCACGTATCACTGTGGTATGATGCTTTTCCTTCTTTCAGGAAGACACCACGAAGGGGAGTAGCTGGGCCAAATGGAACCTCTATTCCTAGGTTTTGAAGGAATTTCTACACTGATTTCCACCATGGTTGCTCCAGTCTACATTCTGCCCAGCAGAGGAAAAGAGTTCCTTCTTTCCCACAGCCCTTCTGCATTTGTCATTGGTTGATTTCTTGGTAACAGCCATTCTTTTCTGGAGTGAGGTGGACTCTCACCCAGATGGAATTGTTTTAATCTGCATTTCTCAAATGACCACTGATGCCATTTCTACTTTTTCATCTGCGAAGTGTCTATTTCAGATGCCCATTTTTCAACTGGGTCTTTAAATGGGGGGGGCCTGGTTTTTTTGAGTT
>NW_004955458.1:5638185-5641937 GCF_000276665.1 Chinchilla lanigera | reverse complement strand
AGTTCTATATATATTCTAGACAGCAGTCCCAAAGGGAATTTTCTAAACTTTACCCTGTAACCTGACAGAACTAATCTGTCCAGAGGCAGAGAGCCATGACTGAGAACTGAACCTCAATGTTCAAGTCCATAATCTCTACAAGACAGAAACACTTCTAGAAATTACCAAAAGACCTTCAAGGTAGGATTCTTCCAAAGATCTGCAAACTGAGTGCATCAGCCAGGCACGGCGCTGCAGAGCTGCAATCCCCGCACTCCGGGCAGCTGCGAAGGGAGGGTAACAAGTTCGAGGCCAGCCTGGGAGATTCAGTAAGACCCTGTCTCAAAACTTAAAAATGGAAAGGGCTAAGATGTACCCCAGTGCAAAGGCCCTGGGTTCAAGCCCTACTAGCCAGAAAAACCTGAATAGATCCACATCTAAGACACTCTGAGCAAATGAATCCACCCCAGTCCTGGTCCAAATCTCTGAAACTTTCCTGGACTTGCCCGCAAACCTGGGCCATGGCTCTCTGCCAGGACTCTGACGTCCTATAGGAAAGTAAGTGAGTAAAAAGCACAAGCAACGTCCTAAACAGGTCACGCTACATGCCTGACAGACTGAAGTGAGGACACGCTTTCTAACGTACTATACTTTAAAGGATAAAGTCTTAGCGCTGCGTACATAGACCACACAGCCTCTGGCCACCCGTCTGCTAACTTACAGCAAAAAGAATGACCCCCTTCTTGTTATTTCTACACTAACTCGGCCTCGGCCCGGCGCTCTGAGGCTTCAAGGTACTTAACACACTTGAACTTGCGAACAGGTAGGAATTCTCCCAACGCCCAAGAGATAGACCTACTTAAAAACTCAAGGGTTAGTCTACTTTCCAAATAATAGGAATTATAATCAGATGCAGCAGGGTCACTTATTAATCAAAGGAAAGAGAAAACAATCTAAATTATACAGTATAAGCTTGAGATTTACATTACTTTTTAAATTTCTCATGAAAATGCACTCTAATGAAATGCAAGTATGACATGCATACGTCTCTCTAGGAGCACATATATGCACACTTCGGAAAGCAGTCCAAGAGCCGGGCGTGGGGGCGCACGCCTGTAATCCCAGCACTTGGGAGGCTGAGGCAGGAGGATCATTGTGAGTTCGAGACCAGTCTGGGCTACAAAGTAAGCTCAAGGTCAGCCTGAACTGCAGAGCGAGACCCCATCTCAAAAAGAAAAAAAAAAAAAAAAAAAGGAAAGAAAGACAGAAAATAAGGAGGCACAACACCAAAGACAAAGGGACTTCAGGCCTGCTAAGAACACCGGTTGTGACCCTGCCTCTGCTGTTTACTTACTACGGAATCCAAGTAAGTGCTTCAGTTCCACATAGATAAAATAAGGATAATGCTGGGCATGGTGGCGCATGCCTGTAATCCCCACAGTCTGAGACTGCAGGAGGAGGACCACAAGTTCAAGGCCAGCCTAGACCACAGAGTGAGACCCTGTCTCAAAAAACCAACCCATCCATCCACCCATCAATCAATATTACTTAAAATTTCCCTAGCTGTATCTCAAAAATGATAGTCAATAGTAGTTAAAAACAGAAAGTCAAGACTAAGGCGAGGGGAGAAGAAGAAGAAAAGGAATATATTTAAATACACTGAGCCAGGCATGGTGGTGCACACCTGAAATCCCAGCACTCAGGAGGCTGAGGCAGGAGGATCTTTACAAGTTCCAGACCAGCCTGGGCTACAAAGTGAGCTCAAGGCCAGCCTGAACTGCATAGCAAGACCCTGTCTCCAAAATAAAAAAAAATTTTCTTAAAAAAGGCAAAAATAAATAAGTAAATACACTGAATACACAGAGTATTCTGGGGAAAATACAAGTGTCTTCTACAAAAAAACTCACCTCTGAGCATGCCAAATGCCTGACGTTGCTGAACCAGTGGACATGAGCACGGCAATGGTCAAACGCGTGGATGAGCTCGTGGGTGACCACTCGGTCCATGTGGGCCTGGCTGCGGACATTATTCTGGCACAGAACAATCTACAAGACACCAAATTAGGAAAAGTATGGTGATTTCTTTTTCTCTTTTTTTTTTTTTTGTCTTTTTGAGACAGGGTCTCACTATGCAGTTCAGGCTGGCCTTGAGCTCACTTTGTAGCCCAGGCTGGTCTTGAACTCCCAAGGATCCTCCTGCCTCAGCCTCCCGAGTGCTGGGATTACAGGTGTGAGCCACCACCTCCTGCTTGTGGTTATTTCCAAAATCTGCTTTCAGGGCTGGGGATTTAGCTCAGCGGCACCGCGCCTGTCTGGCAAGTGCAAGGTTGTGAGTTCGATCCCCGGTACCGAAAAAAAAAACAAAAATAAAATAAAATAAAATCTGCTTTCATTTTACAGATTCCACCTTCTCTCCCTCAGGTTCACCTGCTTGAGATGCCTCTACCCAGCTCTCCCCATTTGAGGTAGAAATATTACCCACCGTCAGACACGGCCCTCCAGGGAGTCAGGACAGAAATGAAAACTTACAACCGTGGCTGGAGGAGCATCCGTCGGAGGCCAGGCTGCCAGACAAACACAGAATAACCAGGCCTGAGATAAGGGGCAACGCCTGGTCTAATGAAGTCTAGACAGACATCAAGTCACCTCAGCCAGTGACTGTTATGGTTGATACATTGTGTCAACTTCAGAAGTTTAGAAGGTTAACTAGTACCCAGCAGGGTCAGGGGCCTCACCTTGTAAACACCCTGAGCCTGTGCCAGAGGAGGGTGAAGAGGTGGTATGAGTGCTACACACACCTACACACACACACACACCCTGGCATAGCCTGCCTCCAATACACACGCACGCGCGCGCGCACACACACACACCCGGTGTAGCCTGCCTCCAATGTAAGGGAGGAAAACAGGCTTGTGCTCCCCCGCTGTTTCTGTTTTTTGTCCACCCCACTCACCCGAACCAGGAACTGAACTCAGGACCTCGCGCTTGCCAGGCAGGCGCTGTGCCGCTGAGCTAAATCCCCAGCACCTCCCCTGCTGTATCTGCTCTTGCTGCTTTTGCTGCCTTCTGCCAACCTGAGCTGTTGCCCTCTGCCATGTGCCAGCCTGCCTTGCAGCCAGCCGAGTATGGACTGAAACCTCCACAAACTGTGAGCTAAATAAACCTTTCCTTCCTTAATTTTGGCCAACGGGTGTTTTGTCTCAGCAACGAGAGAAAAGGACCGAGACAGGGACCGGGACCCCTGGACTCATCCCTTCCTGGAAAGTTCCTTGCTCTTTCCACGTCACCTGCTACCTGACCGTCTTCCCCACTGGATCGATACTGCCTAAGCGACTACACTTACAACTTTACTGGTTGAGCACAGCTGTAACCCACGCTGCACCCACCTGGTTGTGCTCTATAAAACTTCCCGAGAAGTGGGGTCCACAGCAACCCACTCGGAGCCCCTCCTGCTGTATCTTTTCCCCCTCAATAATTTCCTACTCTTAACCTTCACTGTTCCCTAGAATTCATGCTTCGATTTTGGGGAAGACCAACTCTGCATACTGGACAGCTAACAGGTGTGGAGTTACAGCATTTCCCGTATATCGTATCCAGAGGTCCTACGTCATTTCCTGTATGGCGGTGCAGTGAAGTCCCAGGGCTAGCTGCGCATGCTCTGTTAGCCTTCCCGAGGACTACCTTCTCCCTTCCCCTCCTCCCGGCCACAGTGGCACAAGGTTAAGAACAAACACTCACTCACATGCCATCCTGGCTGAGCTGACTGCACCGGTC
>NW_004955458.1:5632164-5637520 GCF_000276665.1 Chinchilla lanigera | reverse complement strand
GTATTTCGCCCTAGCAAAGAAAGAGGTGACTAAGTCACTTGGTAACCTCAGGTAACTTTCTCAGCCTCCTTGTGTTGAGTTTCCTCAACTATAGAAGGAAATAATTAACAGTGCCTACCTCCTAGAATTGAGAATTAAGGACTGGTGCCGGGCGTAGTGGCGCACGCCTATAATCCCAGCACTGGGGAGGCTGAGGCAGGAGGATCGCTGTGAGTTCAAGACCAGCCTGGACTACAAAGTGAGCTCAAGGCCAGCCTGAACTGCATAGCGAGACCCTGTCTCAAAAAGACAAAAAAGAGAGAATTAAGGGCTGGGGATATAGCTCAGCGGCACAAGCGCATGCCTGGCAAGCACAAGGCCCTGAGTTTGATTCCCAGTACCAAAAAGAAGAAAAAAAGGAATAGAATTGAGAATTAACTGACACTACCTATCTGTAAAATGCTTCTCAGCAAGTCTCCGAGTAAGCAGGGAACAACCATTGCTGTCCTCATTCTACTAGACTGAGAAAAAAAAAACCAGGGAAAGTCCTCAGAAAGACCTTCAGAAAGAAATGCCAAAACAGCATGCTGAGCAGGACCCTGTAAGAGTAAGGAAGGCAGGAAGCACCCCGATAATGACAGCTGCCGTTTACTGTGTAGTTACTAGGTGCCACACACTGGGATATGTGCTAGATGTTTTATATTCATTTATTCAACATTAACTTCTTCAACTGATACTTATTAAGACCTAATAGTAGATGTATGATCTAATGGAGACAGAAATTAGTCAAATGCTTACCAAAAAGTTTAAATACACAGAATGACAACGGACGTGAAGACAACGGCAGGCTGTCCAGAGCACACACGACGATGGGAACGCCTGACCGGGTCTGGAGGGCGGGGAAAGCGCCTCAGTGGCGGAATTTTACACTGAGATCCACAGCGGAACGTGAGCTAAATGTGAGGAGCGGAGGGGAAGGGAACATCCCGTCCGAGACAGAGAACCACGGTGTTAGTTTAGATCTTCTCTTAGACTCAGGTGGGCCGGTGGGCCTGGTCAGAAGGCTTGGACCTCAGGGGCCTGCCCTGGGAAGGTGTGTGCTCATGCCCCGCTCCTCCCTTCTCTCTGCTTCCCGCTGCCAGGGGATCAGCACCTTGCCCTCTGTCCCGGCCCCCTGCTACCCTGTTTGTACCCAGAGGCCGCTGCCCACAGACTCAAACCGTGAGCCAGAATAAACTTTTATCCTTCACACTGCAGATGTCGGGGATTTCTTCCCGACAACGGCCAAGAGGCTAATGCACACATCTGTACAGGGAAGGGAGAGAGTCGAAAGAAAAGTATCTCTAAGAGGCTGAAACCAGGCCCGAGGCTGAGGCACAGTTTGGGCGGCGGATGCAGGCTGGGACTGGCAAGGTCAGCAGGGCCCAAATCACCCAAGGCCTTGTCGCCACCCTGACAGGAACGGGAAGGTACCGAGGGGCAGGGCTGAAGCGGGCCAAGCTTCTATGCTCTGCTGTTTTTATCTTTTCAACTACAGCCGAAGAATACTCAGGAGACCACAGCTGGTTGCACAGAATCTAGCTGAAGGCTAATGAAGTGTTCCGGGCAAGAGACAGAAGAATGGCGGGAGCCGAAAGGGGAATTCAGGAAGGAAACTGGAAAACTGTGGTGATGGATAGAAAATGAGGAAGGAGCCGGGCGCGGTGACACATGCCTGTAACCCCAGCACTGGGGAGGCTGAGGCAGGAGGATCATTGCGAGTTCGAGACCAGCGTGGGCTACAAAGTGAGTTCAAGACCAGCCTGAACTGCATAGCGAGACTCTGTCTCTAAAAGGCCAAAAAAAAAAGAAAAGAAAATGAGGAAGGAATCCAAAGTCTCTAAAAATTTCTAGCCTGAGTAATAGGTTGGACAGTAGAAACATCCACTGAAATATGTGAAACTAAAGACTACGTGGTGGGGGTAAAAATCATGAATCTGGACCTGTACATGTCAGATCCTTGGTACCTTTAGGACCATGAAGAGGGCCGGGCGCGGTGGCGCACACCTGTAATCCTAGCACTGGAGAGGCTGAGGCAGGAGGATCATTACAAGTCTGAGACCAGCCTGGTATACAAAATGAGCTCAAGGCCTGAACTGCATAGCGAGAACCTGTCTCAAAAAGATCAAACAAAGAAAAAGAAAAGAAAAACACCTTGCCCAAGCCCCACAGCAAATAAGCAGAGGAACCAGGATTTGAACTCAAGTCTAACTCCAAAACCCAGACTTCTCACCCCATACTACACTGACTTCTCCCATCATTACTACAAAGCAGTTATAAATAACTGAAATACGTAATGAAATTCCTCAGAAGAAGATAGCTAAGAGTGTTAAAAGTGAGTTGTCAGCTGGGGGTTTAGCTCAGCGGCACAGTGCCTGCCTGGCAAGCACAAGGTTGTGAGTTCGATTCCTGGTACCAGGGGGGGAAAAAAAAAAAAATCTAACCAAATGTGAATTGTATATGCAAATTGGGAGTATCTACCTTCTTCTACCATCATCATGTGACATAACCCTATACCTTTCACTTCTAAGACCCTGTCAAAACCTTCCAACAGGGAAAAGAAAAAAATATATATATATACACAAGATGGTTAAGATAGTGATACAGCTAGTTTCTCTTAGTTCACTGAAAAGAAAGTTTTGAGCTAGTATTACTTGCATGACATTTCTTGCCTATATCTTGTTCTCTGAATAACTACTATGAAGATAACAATATACAATATATTAACTATTGTTACTGTTCTACTAGCTTGGTTTGAAACTGTTTCATTGGGGTTTTCTCCTATCTCTTTAAAATTAAAAGCCGGGCATGGTGGTGCACATGGGAGGCTGAGGCAGGAGGATCGTTGTGAGTTCGAGGCCAGCCTGGGCTACAAAGTGAGCTCAAGGCCAGCCTGAACTGCGTAGCGAGACCCTGTCCCAAAAAGACAAAAAAAAGAAGAATGTTCATGACGGGCCAAGCACCATGGTAAGTAACTTTACGAGAGACATCTCCCTTCATTCTCATAATCATTCTATTGGATACAATCGTTACCCGCATTGTACAGGTGAGAAACCTCACTCCCCTTCATCAACAACGCTCACTGGAGGTCTCACTGCTCACCACGTGAAGGTTTTATGCTTCCCTTAGCATTCAGAGCCGCCCTCCAGTTAAACCAGACCCCACGCCACTGCCTAACCTGCCTTGTCCTTCCCAGCACGCCACACCTGCCCGTGCCGCTGCCGCTTGGGCAACAGCCTCTGTCTTCTCTGCCCCTGGACAGGCTCCGTACCCTCCAGGTGAGTCTGTGGTGTCTTTCAACCACGTGCTGTCCCGTGCCACATCGTGTCCCACCGTGGCAACCCAGACCTTTGGTGTAGCTCCCCCAGGGGCCGACAGGTGAAGGCGCTCCTGGGGGAGGGGACGCTTTCGGAAGGAAGCTCAGGGGCGGAGCACACTCCTGAAGGGGCCACGAGCCCCAGCCCTCTCCTGTCCCTTCCCCTCCCAGCCACCTCAAGGCAGTGTCCTCCCTCACCACGGACCACACGGACCACGTGACCGCAGTGGGTTGAAACCTTGACCCAAAAGAAGCCTTTCCGCACTGTAAGTTCATTACCTCATATACGTGTTACGCCAACGAAGAAATGACTAATACAACAAGCCCATCTGAAAGAGTTTAGCCTGCCTTGAAGTTTAGGACTGCGTTCATGTCTTACCTCCCGCAGTGTGAACTCCTTAAGTGTAAGACCAGGACTAACTCACTGTTTCTGAGTCACTCACAAAGCAGACCACACAGAATGCCCCGCATGCGGAAGGTGCTTGGCAAGTCCCAGGAAAAAGGACGAAAAGGAAGACACACGCCAGGCATGAAGGCGCACACCTGTAATCCCAGCACTCAGGAGGCTGAGGCAGGAGGATCGCTGCGAGTTCGAGACCAGCCTGGGCTACAAAGCGAGCTGAAGGCCAGCCTGAGCTGCATAGCGAGACCCTGTCTCAAAAAGACGAAAGAAAAAGAAAAGGAAGAAGACAATGGGCAGAAAGCCTACCTGAGATGATGAAGCATCAAAGCCCCCGCTGACATTTCCATCACAGTCTTCACAAGAGAAGTGTCGCTCTTTGCTAACAGCACTGAAAGGTAGGAACAGATTAAAGAGACAATGTCCAGAAGGACTTACCCCCCCCAAAAAAAAGACTTCCAGCAGAAGGCCTGTGTATAAGGGGTCAGCCGTGAGCCAGGAGCCAGGAGACCTTTCACCACACAGTAGACCCCAACTCCCACTAACGCACATGAAACCCTGGGAAAGCAAGCTAACACCCCAAGTTTTCGCATGCGCGAAACAGGGAGACTGTCTGCAAAACGCATCCCAGTTCAGAGTCTGCGTATGACATCATTACATAAACCCTTTGGCCAACTGATTAAGACCATACTGGCAATATGCTAGATAGAGTTCCTGCTCTTGGGCCAGAATGTTAGAAAGTGCACCTGAGGTCACTTCCTGTGACTCTTAAAGTTAACATCTGGCCGGGTGTTGTGGCACACACCTGTAATCCCAGCACTTGGGAGGCTGAGGCAGGAAGGATCAGTGTGAGTCTGAGACCAGCCTGGGCTACAAAGTGAGCTCAAGGCCAGCCTGAACTGCATAGCGAGACCCTGTCTCAAAAAGACCAAAAAAAAAAAACAGTAAACATCTGAAAGGCCTGATGACGCAAAGGGAGAACTCTTTAAGGAGCGCTGACATTTTACATCTTTGGTTTTGGCGGCCAGAATATAGAAAAGCAATTTTAGAAGATTTACTTACCAACCTGAGTGCTTCATAGCATCAAGGAGAAGTTTGACATATGGATCTAAAAAAGATATTGATACAATTTAGCATGTTAACTGGAAAACTTCGCAATAATTAAATTATCCAAATGGAAGTGTAAAACACTATCAAAAAGTGACTCACAAATCACAAGTAATACTATCTTAAAATTGAAAAAATGGGGAAGAAGTGGATGTAACACATGTTTAAATTAACATCAGAGATGCTGGCGTGACGAGAAAAGAAACAAAGGTTTAAAAAATGATGAAAGCAAAAATAGGTGAGTAAAAAAAGGTGAGCCAGGCGTGATGGCACAGGTCTGTAAACCTAGCACTTGGGAGGCAGAGGCAGGAGGATTGCCATGAAATGGAAGCCAGCCCGGGATACATAGTGAGCTCAAGGTCAGCCTGAACTACATAGCAAGACCCTGTCTCAAAAAAAGAAAAAGAAATTGGGTATCGGTAATCCTAGCATCCCACCAGCAAGAGTAGTGCTAAGGGGCGTCAGCGCCCGCTCCGATGGGGAAGCGGAGGCCCGGGGCCCCACCTCTACCACCC
>NW_004955458.1:5625707-5631466 GCF_000276665.1 Chinchilla lanigera | reverse complement strand
TCTCTGAGCTTTGTTTTTGTTTGTTTTTTTTTTTCCGGTACTGGGAATCGAACTCACGACCTCGCCGCTGAGCTAAATCCGCAGCCCCGGGTTCCCTGAACTTTGGTGCTGCAGCTGCGTGGTGGCGGGTCCGCAGAAGCGTCGCCCCGCAGCTTTCTGCCACCTGCCGACCTGCTGAAGGTCCCCTCCCGCCTCGTCCTGGCCAACACTACGCCCTGAGTCCCATCCGCCGCTGCAGGTCCCCGCCGTCCTGCACTCCCTCCTTCCCCGGGGGCGGGGAGGCTCATCTCTAGCCCCCTTGTTTTCCTGACGCCTGCCGTCCCTCTGACCCCCTCTGCCCAAGGATGCCCCACACCATACTGAAAGCGGTGTTTTTCGGAAAAGTTCAAAAACTGTAAAGAATCAAAATCCTCAGAATGTGGGACCCTTCTGTGATACTTTTTTGCCAGCGCATCCGAACCAATTTATCCACCCTACCCTTACCCCCTCCATGACCCTGATAAAACGCACTCTATTTCTACCTCCAAGCCTTAACTCCTACCGTCACTTCCGTCTGCAGGCATCGGGCCTTTACCAGGTCTCTTAACACGGTGTGAATGTCTCTTGATCTCCCAAAGTACAAACTTCTTTGTCCTTGTCGTGGCTTCTATCATAGCCTGCCAGGTTTTCTAATAGTGTGTTTCTCTTTTCTCTCTAAATCATTCAGCTGAGTTCACACGTTTATTCAGCACCTACTATAACAGGCCAGGCAGGGTGTAGAAAATGAGGAAACGGAACAGATGCGCCTCTCTGAAACCGGGCCGAGAGTGCAGCTCCGTAACAGAGCACTGGCCTAGCCCGGGTTCAATCCCCAGCACGCGGGGAGAGCGCTGGTCACTGAAACTGATCCTACGGTTTACATAGGAAATAAACCTCAATAATACAGGGACATGAGGCCTTAAAAATTATGAGCAGTAGCTTATGACATAGGTCTTCAGTAAATATCTGAGCGGGATGCTAAGTTTACTCGTTCATTTGAAATATAAACACCTAGGCACACAGACTGCCAAAGTTGTAAGAAAAAAATAGTTTACTGAATTCACCTTGAATACACTATTTGTAATCTTTATTATAACCCTGCAAAACAAGTAGTATTGTCCCTAATTATCCCAAAGGGAAGTGAGCTCAACAAAATTATTTATCCAGGACTACATAACCAGCTGCCAACATAACTGAAAGAATTACAACCTCCACATATAAAAACTAAGCCATTGCAGGGGCTGGGGATTTAGCTTAGCGGCAAAGTGCCTGCCTGGCAAGCGCAAGGTCGTAAGTTCGATTCCCGGTACCAGAGAAAAACCAAAAATAAAAAAAATAAAAAATAAAAAATAAAAAAAAAACTAAGCCATTGCAATTCGGTATGATTAGTTTGGAATACTGAAGGAAAACCAAAGAAGGTAAGGCCTAAAATAGGCTACAGCCTGTAAACATGTGAAATACTATTCGAAACATTATTCAACTACCTGAATAAGCAAAAATGTGCAAATTACAAGCTGCAGTATTTGTTTCCCTGCCGAATTAGCAAACACTTTTTCAACACTCACTGTAAAAGGAACAGAGAGAGAAAATACACACCAAAATAGCAGTGATCATCTAGGTACTGGAAATTCTTATTATACCCTTCCAATTTTTCATAGTGTTGTACAATAAGCATGTGTTACCTTTATAATCATAACTTTAAAACTGGGTGGACTTTTCATCCGTATGTGTAATTTCATCCACATACGCTAGAAAGACATGGAGAATACAAAGGTATTGGGGAGAGACAGGAAATACATATACAAAGGAGTTTAAAAGAAAAATAATCACAAACAA
This sequence comes from Chinchilla lanigera, assembly GCF_000276665.1. Lineage (NCBI taxonomy): Eukaryota > Metazoa > Chordata > Mammalia > Rodentia > Chinchillidae > Chinchilla > Chinchilla lanigera. Next base: position 5,629,612 of record NW_004955458.1, on the reverse strand, counting down.
ATGAAAGCATGGGCAGGTTTAGCTATTAGACTTTTCATTTCTCCATTGTAGCACTAATTAAGAGCAAAAAGGACAGAAACAGCTTAAATATCCAATAAGAGGCATAATGGAATACATGCACCCATACTGCCTTTTTAAATAAATGTTCATTTAAAGTTTTTTAAGTTACAAAACAGTATATTCAGTCTGATTCTCTTTTGCATTTTTTTTTACTCTGCATACAGAGGGTCTGGAAGATTCCACCAAAGTGTTCATCAGGGTTGTCTCTGAGTGGATGGGATTTGGGAGTTTTGTGTTGTTTCGTTTTTGCTTGCCTCCATTTTGTAAGCAAAACTTACTTTTTATAAAAAATGGGTTAAGGTTACTTAAATCTATTTCGGTAACAATTGAAGTTACATATTAAGATTTACCACATTTCAAGTTTTTTGGTGTTTGTTTGTTTTGAGACGGTCTCACTATGCAGTTCAGGCAGGTCTTGAACTCACGGTGATCCTCTTGCCTCAGCCTCCGGAGAGCTGCGATTACAGCTCTATGCCACCACTTAAGGCTCAGCTTTTTTTTTTTTTTTTGGTACCAAGAATCGAGCTCATGACCTCAGGCTTGCCATGCAAGCGCTTATTTCACTGAGCTATATCCCCAGTCCCTAGGGCTCAGCTTTTTAACTATAAACGCTACTTTAGCCGGGCGTGGTGGCGCACACCTGTAATCCCAGCACTCGGGAGGCTGAGGCAGGAGGATCGTTGTGAGTTCGAGACCAGCTTGGGCTGTAAAGTGAGCTCAAGGCCAGCCTGAACTGCATAGCGAGACCCTGTCTCAAAAAGACAAAAAATAAATAAATAAATGCTATTTTAGTTTTTACAAATGAAATATGTATGGTCTGCAACGTGTTTTAAAATATGTATATATTGTGGAATGGCTAACTCAACGTACTTAAAATATACACCACCTTTCCGGTTTTTTATAACATCTAATCCATTTATCGAGTGAGATTTTAACCTTTCCCTTCTAATCGCGTACAGTGTTGGGGGGAAAAACAGTCCTTACTGACCTCCCCAAAATATATGCTCTAGTTTGACCCTGCTGCCAGCGCGCCAGCAACCCCCGGAGGCCAACTGACACCTGTCTCCGGAAGAGTCGGACCCCGGAAGTGACGAGGAAGGCGGAAGTGAGCGATGAAGGCGCGCGGCATTCTGGGAACGGTTACGGAGGCAGAATTGACGTTATGGCTGTTACCACGGCAACGGAAGGACCGCTTGTTACTGGCAGTTTGGAGTCCTTAGGTGGAAAGATGGAGATGCTCGTAAGACTTTCGGGATAGGCGAAACGGTCATAACGTTATGGAAAGAAAGATCGTCCTATCAGGAAGTCGTCCAGGCGTGCTCCGTAGGCGGAGCGGTGGACCTGGGAATCTGGGTCTCGCCCTGTTATTCCTGGGTCTTGAGAAAGGAAGCGCAGCCCAGTGACTCCTCGCTGTTCCTTCTCTAGTTTCTGCCTCCTTTTAGAAAATGTAAATTGAGAGGTTTTGAGTTAATGTGTTCTAATGTGAAAGTAAATGAAGGCCGGGCGTGGTGGCGCACGCCTGTACTCCCAGCACTCGGGAGGCTGAGGCAGGAGGATCGCTGTGAGTTCGAGGCCAGCCTGGACTACAAAGTGAACTCAAGGCCAGCGTGAACTGCATAGTGAGACCCTATCTCAAAAAGACAAAATAAATAAATAAATAAATAAATGAATCTTTTTAGTTGTGGAAATTTTTAAAACGAAGAAAATAAAGCTCAGTCATCCAGTTACTGAGAAGTAACTTAAATTTTGCGTGTGTCACCTATCAGTTTTTTTCTCTGCGTAAGTATTGTTTATATAGTCAAATTGATTTAAAGAAAATCTTTTTTCATATATGAAAGAATTTTTTCATAATATATGAAGGACATAATTGTGATACTAATATCACAGCAACAAGAAGGCATTGAGGACTTCTGTAAATCTGTGTGCAGTGACAATTCTTCAAGAAGTGTGGCTGCAGGCCAGGCGTGGTGGCGCACGCCCGTAATCCCAGCACTCAGGAGGCTGAGTCAGGAGGATCGCTGTGAGTTCGAGACCAACCTGGGCTACAAACTGAGTTCAAGGCCAGCCTAACCTGCATAGCGAGACCCTCTCTCAAAAAGAAAAAAAAAAAAAGGAGAAGGAGAGAAGGGGAAAGAAGAAAGTGTGGCTGCAAAGGAAAAGAGGTCAGTGCCAGAGGAGAAAGGCAGGTGAAGAAGTCACAAGCTTTCTTTATGCAAGAGTGACTTCATATTTATTAGTACAACAGAAAAAAAGTTGTTACTTGTGATGGTTATCCATCAGCAACACAAAAAATTAAAACCCTCAGCAGCAAAATTCCTTACGAAAGCAATGCTGCCCAGCAAGTACTAAGCAGTCATAAGATAATACACTGAGGGGAGGAAATAAATGACCTTGTCAAACTGCACCTTCGACTTACGCCTTTAGATACAACGCAGGTGTTCCTGGAAGATTAACAAGGAAAAAGATCCCTAGACAGTGCAGTTCTGAGGTATCTAAGTTTGCTGACTCAGACCCTTTCTACTTCTTCAGTTTCTCATAAAGACCCCAGCTTCTCCCCCTCACAGCACAATTCCTCCCTTGGAAACTTGCCCACCATCCCTCCTGACACTGTATGTTCAGGTTGTTTTTTTTGTTTTTATTTTTGTTTTTTGTTTTTTGAGACAGGGTCTTGTTACACAGTTCAGGCTGGTCTTGAGCTCTCTTTGTAGCCCAGGCTGGTCTCGAACTCACAAGGATCCTCCTGCCTCAGCCTCCCAAGTGCTGGGATTACGGGCATTACAGGAATGCGCCGTCACACCCGGCCTGACATGGTGTTTTGATCTAAATAAACTCTTTTTTTTTTTTTTTCCCCAGGTACCGGGAATCGAACTCACGACCTTGCACTTGCCAGGCAGGCACTGGCCACTCAGCTAGATCCCCAGCCCCCTAAGTAAACTCTTGCCTTTCTTTTTACTCTGCTCTTGGTAAATTCCTTTACAGCTCACATCACCAGTAATGCTATCCTGCACGGCAGGAGTGAGGAAGAGATCAAAGACACTGCTCAAAAACAAACGAACAAAAAACCAACAACTGACTGACTACCTAAAGGAACAGGAAGAGAAGGCATCCGCAGATTAGGTACATAAATTACCTTAGATGGGAGACAGAACTGGGAAGGAGGATGTCAAAGCAGATATGGGCTTTTAAATATTCGGGGCATTATTGTGGGTTACCATGGCCCATTCCATATTTTCCTAATGAAATTATGTACTTTAACAGAGTGGTGGCGGGGAGTGCATCTCAGTAGCTGTGCCTGGGGGTACAGGAAACAATCTTTGCGTTCACCCACTTGGTATGATGAAGAGCAAGGTGCATACACCTGTGCAAAAGTGTCAGATCAACACTTTGATTCACATAACGCTCGTGTAACTTCTTTGCATGTGTATTCCTGAGCATCACGGGGGGGTTAAACACACCCATACCATCCTTCCGTTCTGCAGACATCTAATTTGCCCTGTGGAATCCAGGTGTGGCTCACAGTAGCTGTGCCTGGGAAAGCAGGAACCCATCTGTGCATTCACCCACCGGGCAGACGCACAGTAAGGTGTGTACAGGCGCTCCTAAGCAGGAGCGGGTGAGCTTCACCCACGCAATGTTCACTGTTTATAGAAGCACAACTTGTAACAGCTAAATCTTAGAAACAGCCCAGATGCCCATCAGAGGATGAATGGAGAGAGAAAATGTGAACTACTACCCTGCCATAAAGAGATAAACTTGAGACATTTTTAAGTCATTGTTGCACCTGGAGACCATAATCCTAAGTGACATAAATCAGACACACCTACTTAAATATCACACAATGAGAA
>NW_004955458.1:5616412-5622829 GCF_000276665.1 Chinchilla lanigera | reverse complement strand
ATTCCTTTAAAAGGTAAGGATATTTTTTAAATACAGTCTCTCTACCATTATCATTCCTTAAAAATCTTAAGGAATGATAACCTTAAAAATAACCTTAAAAATCCTTGGCCGGTGTGGTGGCACACACCTGTAATCCCAACACTCAGGAGGCTGAGGCAAGAGGCTCACTGTGATTTGAAGACCAAGGTGGGCTGCAAAGCGAGCTCAAGGCCAGCCTGAACTGCATAGTGAGACTCTGTCTCAAAAAAGACAGAAAAAAACTTAATTCCTTAATAAAAGTAATTCCATCCGGTCAGTGTCCTCATTCTATTGGTGGGTAGCACAGTGTCCAGTGGTTGCAGACTCTTTCTCTCCCTCCCAAAGAACCAGCTGGGAAACCAAAGAACAGGTAAACACAACTTTTACTTAAAGTAGAAGAAAAACAGGAAACAGTAAAGAAAACAGCAAGAAGAGATACATCCTGCAACCAGGACAGGCCACTGCAGAAGCAGGAGGATAGCCGAACAAGAAGACCGCGGTGGCGGGAAGACACCAAAATGGCCCCAAAGTCAGTGGCGGCTGCCTTTTATGTTTTCTGAGACACGGTCCCTCCAAAGATGTTCTGTGCACACAGCTCAGCTGTGGCTGCCGGGTCACACCTGATTACGCAATCTCTGTTCAGGGTCTTTGTAACGGACAGGTTACATTGTATTGTTTAGCCTTCTTTCTGGGTTGTTCATGACTGACAAGTTACATCCTGTTTCCAGCCAGCCTGTCATGCCCTAATCTCCTGCCTCTGTTCTCCTAATTGTCTTTTGAATTGTTATGGCTTCTCGGCCTTTTGGCTAAGATCAAGCGTCTTTTGAATTGTTTTACAGTTAGATTGAGTTTCATACCTTAAAAATCTGTTTATTTACTTTTTCCATCTCTAGATACTTTTGCTCTTTTTTCCTTCTTATAATTTATGTAAGGAAGTAATTTAGTTGTTCCTTCTAAACTTTAGGAGTTTAAGAATAGGCCTGACTCTAACATTTACAGCTTGAGAATTGGTACAACTGGAAATCCAGGGGCTGGGGATTTAGCTCAGCAGCACAGCCCCTGCCTGGCAAGCTCAAGGTCGTGAGTTCGATTCCCGGTACCAGGAAAAAAAAAAAAAAACAACTGGAAATCCAAATCCTGTATACCTAAATATTTAAAAGTCTTAACTCAGGCTAATAGTTAACTATGTTCAATACTCCAGCTTTGGAAATACACCCCTAATGACATGGAAGGCCACGTTTAAATTTAGAATTATTCAATCTGCCTAGGCTTCTTCACTGAATTGTGGCTGCACAGGAAGCTGGCTCCTGGCCCACAGAACCTCCTCATTCTCCTCCCACCCCTGGGTCCGTCTTGATTTCAAATCCACCCAGGCCTGCACGGCTCAACCTACAACCTCTGCAGACAGCCTCAGCCGACCACAGAGTCACTGCTGGGAGGACGAACTCTGGAGTGGGCTCATGCAGGGCCTGGAAATGCAGGTTCCAGGCACACAGAACACAGTCTAGAAGAGGAGACATTCTCGGTGATCGTGTCCCACAGACTCCTCTCCCCATCTGCAGTAGCACAAGCAGTGGAGAGCCAGAAAAAGGCTGCTTACCCAAGTATAAAGCCCAAATTCCCCACAGCGTGGGTTTTGCTGATCACAACCCCAAAATATCATTAAGTGTTTTTTTTTTTTTATTCCCTCTACGTCCTATAAATGAATGCTCAGATCTAGACATTTATCAGGTTCAAATCTAACATGTCTGGAAATATTTTGCAAGCAAACATTGTGTAATCGGGGGCATATAAAATATTTTTTCATAGTTATAATTAAAATCAAATAAAATGCAATGTTCAGTTAGTTCTAACAACTGTATATACCCATGTAGCTTCTTTCCAAAGTAAAACAATATTTCTATCACCCTCAGGAAGTTCTCTCATTCCCCACCACCCCAGAACCAACCGCTTTCTAACTGCCATCATTAGAGGGTCTTAGTCCATTCACGCTGCTGTAACAAAATACCTTAGACGGGATAATTTATAAATAATAGAAATTTCTCATCATTGTAAGAGCCAAATTCCACAACTGCTTCCAAGAATGGCACCTTGCTGCTGCGGCCTGACGAAGTGAAAGAGACAAACACTGTGTGTCCTCGCATAGCAGAAGAGATGGTGTCTTTTTGAGACCGGGTCTCGCTATGCAGCTCAGGCTGGCCTTGAGCTCACTTTGTAGCCCAGGCTGGTCTCGAACTCGCAATGATCCTCCTGCCTCAGCCTCCTGAGTGCTGATATTACAGGTGTGCGCCACCATGCCCGGCTAGTGTCTCTTCTAAAGGCATGAGTTAGTCCCACTCGCCACGGCAGAGCTCTCATAATTTGCTGCTCAGAATGCCAGCTCCTGGTGCCACCAGAGTGGAGGATCACGAACATTCCAACCGTAACATAGTTTTGCCTATTTTGGGACTTCATGTAAGTGGAATGTAGTGTGTACTGTTTGTGGCTAACCACTTCAACTGAAAATGTTTTTAAAATTTATCCCTGTTCCGCTCGGCGGTTCCCACGGTAGCCAGAGAGGCATCGCACGCAGCCGTGGCTCCTGCAGGGAGCGGACAGCAACACAAGTCTGAAGAAAAAGCGATTTCTTCCTCCTCAGCCGCCGCCTATCAGGTATACTGAAATACCACTTTGAGAAACAGTCTTCAGAGCCGGGCGTAGTGGCGCTCGCCTGTAATTCCAGCACTTGGGAGGCTGAGGCAGGAGGACCGTTGCGAGTTCGAGACCAACCTGGGCTACAAAGTGAGCTCAAGGCCAGCCTGAACTGCATAGTGAGACCCTGTCTCAAAAAGACCAAAAAAAAAAGATAGAAGAGGAAGTTGGTTGGAGGCCTGCTGGGAAAGTTTTTCCCTGTTCTCAAAAAGGAACACACTGTTCACTTCGATCTCCCATGTTGTCAATTTCTGAGGTTCCTGCAGCTATCGCAGCCAACTTGGGCTCATGAAAGAAGCCAGCCTCAGAGAAAAGGACCAAGGCTAAGGTGGCGGACAGAAAGATGGAAAAGCCTGAGTGCCTGATGAGGTCAAGGAGGGAGCACCCTCTCTCCAGATTACTGTTACATGTGATAATGACACCTGAAAAACGTGACTGGGTTTTCTACTACGGCCATGGTTTGTGTCTGCATGTCCCCCAAATCCTCACGCAGTCATGGGGCGGGCTTCTAGATTTATGATTGATCCATGATCCAGTGCTGGGGTTATGGGTGTGAGTGCTACGCCTGCCCCTGGGGTGGGCAGTTTGCATATGTAAGGGAGAGACAGAGGCTGCTCGCAGCCACTCCTCCTTTTTGCTCTTGCTGCTTTTGCTGTGTTCCACCGCCATGAACTGTTGCCCTCTGCCATGTGCCACCTTGCCTTGGAGCCAGCCGAGTATGGACGGAAACCTCCACAGACTGTGAGCTAAATGAACCTTTCTTCCCTTAATTCTGGGCGTCAGGTATTTTGTCTCAGCATCGAGAGAAAAGTAAGCAAGACAACTACTTCTCACCAAGAGCATCACAACTGCCTCATTCAAGAGTAGGTGAACCCTAGGCTGACCAGTTGGACCAAATGGCAAAGTGTCACAGAAAAGGGTCAGGTGTTAATACCACAGTATAGCACTAAGGCCCACAGGTATCTGCTTAAACCCAGCATATTCTACAGCTCTTTATCTCCAAGGCCTAATCCCAGCATGTCACCTATTTGTAGAATGCCAGGAAAATTTCTCCTTCTTACAATGATCACTTTTAGTTTGAACTGGCTTGAATGATTCTATTTTTGGTAACCAAATGAGAAAAGTTAGTACCTTGGAAAATACCCTACTTCCTTAAAAAAAGAAAAAAAAAAAAAGATATTGACATTATTACCTTTAGCCTAAAAAGGATAATACAGTAGTTGCATTATACTTCATTTTACATTTTTAGCTATCCTTACAACAAACCAAAAGGACTAAACAAATTTGTTTGACAGGAAAACGTGGAATCTGGCCCCAAAACCCCATAGAAATTTCTATAGTGTATTTTCTATACTATATTTTACATACTTTTAAAATGTATTTTATATATGTTTAGGAAAATAATGTACACATGCCAGTTTATAGGTTTTTACTTTGTTTTTGCTGAACTATTGGAGAATTTTTGCAGAGATTATGCCCTCTCTCACCTTCAGTATGTATCTCCTTAGAAGCAAGAGCAGTATCTTACCTACCCACAACACAATCATAAAAATTAGGAAATTTAGCTGGGCGTGGTGGTGTACACCTGTGATCCCAGCACTCGGGAGGCTGAGGCAGAAGGGTCACTGAGAATTCGAGACCAGCCTGGACTACAAAGTGAGCTCAAGGTCAGTCTGAACTGTGTAGCAAGACCCTGTCTCAAAAGACAAAAAATTAAGGAATTCAACGTTTATACAATGCTATCATCTAAATATCCAGTTCATACTTAAATTTCATTAATTTTCCTGGTAGTGTCCTTTATAAAAACCTTTCTTCCTAATCTAGAATCATAGTTCATATACTTATCATGTCTCTTCAGTTTCTTTTGACCTGAAACAGTTATTTAGCCTTTTTTGAACTTTTTTGGTTTTTTGGTACTGGGAATTGAACTCATGAACTTGTGCTTCCAGGCGGGGGCTGCACCCCTGAGCTATCAACCCGGCCCTCTTTCTTTGTCTTTCAAGACAGTGACTTTTTTTTTGGTCTTTTTGAGACAGGGTCTCACTATGCAGTTCACCACCATGCCCAGCGACAATGACGTTCTTTTTTTTTTTTTTTTTTGGTACTGGGAATCGAACTCATGACCTCAGGCTTGCCAGGCAGGCGTTTATGCCACTGAGCTACATCCCCGGCCCGACAATGACATTCTTGAAGAACACAGGCCCATTGTTTTGCTCCCAGTTGTTTATTGATGAATCATTGAAGATCAGACATTTGCAGGACGTGGTGGCGCACGCCTGTAATCCCAGCCCACGGGAGGCTGAAGCAGGAGGGTCGTTGTGAGTTCGAGACCAACCTGGGCTACAAAGTGAGCTCAAGGCCAGCCTGAACTGCATAGCGAGACCCTGTCTCAAAAAGACAAAAAAAAAATCAGACATTTTTGGCAGAAACGCTGCACACACAATATTATGTCCATCACATCAGGACACGCTTACGGTCAGTTTATATTTTTTAAGGAAATGTTGGCCTTTTCAGTGGTAAAGAGTCATTTCCATTAGATCCGTCCTCCGTTTTCCTCTTCGGATTTAATAATCTTTGAAACAGCATAAACGCCTTGTTCCCCGAAATATTGTCTACAACAAACATTTAGCACACGCGAACGATTCTTGCTTGAGTACATCATTACTACGCTATTTGCATAAATCACGATGTTCTCTTCCCCGCTCTCCGTTCACTGGTTGGCTTTCTGCTATAAAGATCTCCTGCCCGTTCTCCCCGACAGCTGCCTGCTTACGGGTATTTTGGTGTCAGCGTGAATCCTTTGACGTTACTGCTCATTCTGATGCTCAGGCTGGCCCCGGTTTGGCCAGGGGAAGGCCATCCATGGCTCCTGGGCCCTCCTGACTACCCCGTGCCCGCTCTAGCCCTGCTTTACCTCTGGCACCGCAGGTTTCCCACCTTACGTTTCCTCTGCCTGTCTTAGTTACTTTGTCCTGGCTGGGACAAAATACCCAACACCCACACTGTGGTGGATGGACAGCTGGTGGTCAGCCTGTAACCCTCAGCCGAACTCACGTCGCATGGTGCTGGGTGTGGGAGCCCACCTGGGGACTGTTGCCAGCAGCGTAAGAGGCAGAACTGGAGAAGGAGGAGGCTGTTGGGAGCTGAGAGAGGCTGTGGGGAGCTGGTGGAAGCTGTAAGGAGCTGTTGGTTCTGTTGGAAGAGCTCATCATGTTGGCTTTCCTGATGAATTGGGCTGTTTTCATCCTTCGAGGAGCTCAGGGCCTTGTTGGCACAGAGAATGCCTCTGGTTCACTTTGGGGAAGTGGTGGTCCTCACCTTGAGCATCAGTTCCTGGCTCCGGAGGGGAAGGTGGTGCGCTGCATCTCCTGGAGAAGCTTGTCCTGTTGGCTTCCCTGATGGGAACTCGGCTGTCCTGATCATCGGAGGAGCTCAGGACCTCACTGTCGCTGAGGATGGCTGTGGGACCTTTCGGGGGAGCTCTGGTTTTTACTTCGAGCGGCACTTCCTGGCTCCAGTTTAGATTCTTCATCCTGCCAGCACAGAACGTTCATCCCGCTGCCACAGAATTTCTAGACTCCACCACTGACCTTTGGGCCTTCCCAGCGCAGATCCGTGACACAGGCCTGCATGAGACATTGCCCTGGGCTCGTGGGAGGCACTGCTATGGGCTCTAGGTCTTCAGTGGGACTCACGCAGGGCATTTCC
>NW_004955458.1:5613825-5615027 GCF_000276665.1 Chinchilla lanigera | reverse complement strand
TGGAGTCAGCTGACTGTGGACCGCACCGGCTACAAACCGTGAGCCAAAATCAATCTCTCTCCTCTAAAAAAGTCAAAACTACACAAATCTGTAGGCAGAGAAGTGTCATTGACCGTGTCCCTTCCATTCTGCCTGGGCCCTCTGCTGGAGGTAACAAGTTCCATCCATTTCCAGTTTGTCCTACCAGTATGTCATTTTGTAAGAAGTAAGCCAATACATGTGTTTTGTTTTTTTGTTTTCTTTTTTGTTTTGTTTTTCCACTACCAGGAATTGAACTCATGACCTTGTGCTTGCCAGGCAGGCGCTGTGCCACTGAGCTAAATCCCCAGCCCCTAATACATCTGTTTTGTTTCACTCTTTTTTTTTCTCTTTTTTTCTTTTTTGAGACAGGGCCTTGCTATGCAGTTCAGGCTGGCCTTGAGCGCACTTTGCAGCCCAGGCTGGCCTCGAACTCACAACAGTCCTCCTGCCTCAGCCTCCCGAGTGCTGGGATTACAGGCGTGCGCCACCACGCCTGGCTCTTGTTTTGCTCTTTTTTTATTTCCCTTTCTTTAATCTAAAAGATGACATACTATGTATCCTTTGTTGGCTCTTTGCGTTTGCAGTTGCAGTACAACTTAAAAATCATTCCATAAAAACATCCTACTATTATATTAAGTGTATATATTATAATTCATTCCTTCTGTAGCCTGCATATACACAGCTAGGTGACTTCCAACATTTTGCAGTTACAAATAATACTGCAAGATATTATCTTATACATGTGCACTTCTATACTGTTGGAGGTATTTTTTCAGTATAAATCTGTAGAAGTTAAATTGGTGAGTCAAAGGGTGGATTGATATGCAATCTTCCTGGACACTGCCAAATTTCCTCTCTACAGAGATCATACCGCTTTTGCACGCACACCATCAATAGATGAAAATGTCTATTTTTCCACAGCCGAGTCAGCTGAGTGCAGGGTAGTTTTTTTTAAACTGATTTTGTGCCTGCCCATCTTGATTGTCAACCTGACTGCATTAAGAGACTCCCAGGGAGGTGACTGGATTATGTGGGAATTAACCTCACCAGTGGGTTAAAAAAAATTAATGAGCCGGCCCGGTGGCACACGCCTGTAATCCCAGCACTCGGGAGGCTGAGGCAGGAGGATTGTTGTGAGTTCAAGACCAGCCTGGGCTACAAAGTGAACTCAAGGCCAGCCT
>NW_004955458.1:5607131-5608126 GCF_000276665.1 Chinchilla lanigera | reverse complement strand
AAAAAAAAATTAAAAAATAAACAAATCTCCCCATTCTATACATCTCCCGGGGCTAATAGCAAGGTATCAGGAGAGCTGCTTCGCCATCCGGAGGCCCTAAGGGGAACTGGTTTCCTGGATTCACTTACTTGAGGCTGTAGGACTGAGGTTCCTCGCGGGCCGTCATCAGGCGTCCGGGCTCCGGCGCCTGCCTGTCCCTCGACAGGGGTCCTCGCTCACCCGCAAAGCCAGCACCGAGTGTCTCACCCTGCGCGCCTCCTGTCGCTCCCTGGGTCTCGGCTCCCTGGCTCACTCCCCCGCCTTTTTATGCACCCTTGGCTTTCAAAGGCTCATGTGATTACGATAAGCCCATCTGGATGATCCAGGATAATCTCCTTTTTTTCAAGCTCGTAGTCTTAATTCCCTCTGCAAAGTCTCCCTCGCTCAGTAATTTGACATATTCACAGACTCCAGGAGCCCCAGCGGGGACGCGTTGGAGGAGCCATTCTTCTGCCTGCGCGCCTCCCCGCGTTCGCGGGATTCGCTGCGTTCCAAGGGCGGTGCCGGGACGCCGGGGGCACCTGGGAGCGCGCACCCCTGGGAGCGCGCACCCCTGGGAGCGCGCACCCCTGGGAGCGCGCACCCCTGGGAGCGCGCACCCCTGGGAGCGCGCACCCCTGGGAGGGCACCCTCCGCGAGCTGTGCAGGAGGCCCTGCTCCTTCTCCGCAGCCTGCTCAGTCTCCTGGGTGCTAAGCACTGCGGACCGGGACGCCCCACCAGGGAGCCCGGGAGCTGAGCCCCCTTTGCACGCACTGCTCCCGCTCCTCAGGCGGGCTGTGGACTCTGTCTCCCCACTTCACCTCTCCTTTAAAAGCACCTAGACTTCCCAGACTCTGCCTCAGAGGACTGCGCTGCCCCTAGAACTTCAGCGCACCACTCTATAGGGTCTTCTGTTCATATCTAATTTTCAGAAAACATTAACTGTTACTTCCCCCTTCTAAGCTACTGTCTTAAA
>NW_004955458.1:5604859-5605928 GCF_000276665.1 Chinchilla lanigera | reverse complement strand
ACCCAGCCAGTTCACGTCTAACCTGCACGTTTAGCCATGGGAGAAACCAAGTATTTCTTTGTTGCCTTATGAATTAATAGTTTTGTAGCATTTAATAGAGTGTTGGGGGTGTTTTCTTTCTTTTTTTTTTTTTTGGCTTTTCTCTGGTACCGGGAACCGAACTCATGACCTTGAGCTTGCGAGGCAGGCACTTTGCCGCTGAGCTAAATCCCCAGCCCCCGATGCTGTTTCTTTTCCACTAAAAAGAAAGCTATTTATGTAGAGACAGGCCGGGGACTTAGCTCAGCGGCACAAGCGCCTACCTGACAAGTGCAAGGTCCTGAGTTCGATTCCTGGTAGCAGGAAAAAAAAAATACGGAGACTGACGTTTCTCCCAAAAAATAAATGTGAGCGTCCAATCGCCCACAAAATGCATTTGACCTTCCCCAGCTGTCCCCCCGACTTATTGCCTGTCCCGGCACTTCGTTTAGGTATGTCCGTCACAGCACTCGTGGCAGGTGCTCGGTATCCTATTCATTTTTTCCTTGTTTATTAATGACCCCGCCACTGGTCTGGAGACCCCTTGAAAGCAGGACCTGGGTCTAAGACGATTCTCTCAGCTCTTAACAAAAAGGCATAAATGTGCAAGCAGTGAACAGCTGTTAAATGAATAAATGAGCGAAAAGTTTAGTGTCATCCAAATTTTACCCAATGCAAGAGGAGGAAAACTAGGGATCCTGGCGTGTTTCTCTGCGGAACATTCGGGCCCCAACAGGACTATTAAGACCACCGCTCTTTTCAATAGGGCCCAATTATACTTACCGTTCTCTTACCTGTGTTCTCCACAAAGGACTACTTACGCCAGTTATTGACATTAGCACAGAGCAATGAGGAATTTCACTGCTGAGATGGCAATCTATTTAGACTATGTCCTCGTTTTACTCTTTTGTGAGGAGGCCCTCCTGACAAATCTCTCTATAGAAGCGAAGTCCTCCCCTAATTGAAGCTAATCGTGATAGAACCATTATACACAGCAATGCACAGGGCTGGGCAGGGAGCGGGTAGTCCCAGAGTTGCATCCCTGCTTGAC
>NW_004955458.1:5602505-5603766 GCF_000276665.1 Chinchilla lanigera | reverse complement strand
CTATTCAGGGGAGTGAAGCTACAGGATCACAAGTTCAAGACCAGCCTGGGTGACTTACCATGACCTTGTCTTAAAATGAAAATAAAAAGGGCTGGGGATACAGTTGAGTGATAAGAGTGCCCCAGGGTTCAATCCCCAGTACAGGAAGGAAGAAAGAAAGGAAGGGAGGAATGGAGGGAGGGAGGGAGGAAGAGAAAGAGAGAAAAGGAAAGGCACTCCAACAAGGAAAAGAAAAAGAACGCAAGAATGAACAAGAGAGAAAACAAAGAAAGAGAGAGAAAGGGAACAAAAGCAATTCACATAAGAGAAACACGCAGAGCCAAAAAATATGTAAGAAGATGCCCAGTCTCACTAGGAATCAGAGAAATGTGAATGAAAACTGCAACAAGAATTTCATATGAAAGTCACAAAAGCTTTGACTCCGGGAGGCTGAAGCAGGAGGTCATGAGGCTCAAACCTATCCTGGGCAAGTTGGTGACTTAGCAAGAATTTCTCTCAAATTAGGGGCTGGGGATTTAGCTCAGCGGCACAGCACCTGCCTGCCTGGAAAGCGCAAGGTTGTGAGTTCAATTCCCATGGGCGGGGGGGGATTTCTCTCAAATTACAAATAAGAATTAGCCAGGCATGGTGGCACACACCTGTAATCCCAGAACTCGGGAGGCTGAGGCAGGAGGATTGTCCAATGTTCAAGGCCAACCTGGGCTACATAATAAGTTCAGGGCCAGCCTGAACTACCTAGCAAGACCCTGTGTCAATAATAATAATAACAACAACAACAACAACAATAATAATAAATTTTAAACAGCTGGGGATGTAGCTCAAGACATAGGCCCTAAATTCAACCCTTAATACTACAAAAATAAACCAGTAAGATTTGACAATACCTCGTGTTGGTGACGCTGTGGAGAAACGGCAGGTGAGTGTATCAATTACAAGTGTTTTACAGAGCAATTCTGTTCTCGTGGGAGATTCCCGCATTCTGTGAACCAGCAATTTCAGTCCAACACAAATACACTAAAGAAATCCCTGCACACGGATGATAAGGAAACATACACAACAGTGTTCACCGTAGCATTATTTGCAACAGGAAAAAAAATTAGCACAACTTTAATGTCCCTTCATCGGAAAATGAACATATGCATTGTGGCATATTCGGATAACTGGAAGTTATTCAATAATGAAAATAAATGAGCTCCAAAAAGCTATCAACACGGAAGAATCAGAAATATATTGATGGGGCTGGGGATTGAGCTCAGTGGCA
>NW_004955458.1:5599652-5601651 GCF_000276665.1 Chinchilla lanigera | reverse complement strand
TCTTAAAATTATGCGTATATATCACTATCAGACACAGTGTGACACTGTATGCGCTTGTGGTCCCACGTATGGAGGAGGCTGAAGCAGAAGGATCTTTTGAGCCCGGGAATTCAAGACCAGCCTGAACAACACTGTGAGACCTAGTCTCAAAAATAAATAAGCCAGTGGGGCTGGGAATCTAGCTCAGTGGCATAAGCGGCTGCCTGGCAAGCGCAAGGTCGTGAGTTCGATCCCTGGTACCCCAAAAATAAATAAATAAATAAATAAGCAAGCAAGTGAGCTCAAGGCCAGCCTGAACCGCATAGCGAGACCCTGTCTCAAAAAGAGGAAAAAAAAAAAAAAAGAGAATTGAGGGTCTGCAGCACATTCACAGGGCGGGGCAGCACGGGCCAGTCGGTACAGTTCCTGGGCCCTGATGACATCCGGGCCACTGCTCGTCCATCTGACGCTCTACCGCGACGTTGCAAGCCAGCTCAGCGGGTTCACCCTCCAAACTGTAGACACCCGGGAGGAAGTTTGCGGCTGAAAAAGCAGAGAATAAAGCTGAGTGCACAGACAAGAGTTATCCCTAAAAGCAAAGCTCTGTTTTTTACCCCAGACTGGTCACCACCCAGAACCTCCCCAACCCACAGAAACCAGAACTGTTTTGCTCGCATCTACTGTATTTGACTCCTGAGTAAAACTGATTTCCAAAAGTCAAGGCCCACAAACAGAAGTCTGGAAATCTTTGAGCTAGATTCTGATAGACACGTGGTTCTCAAATGAATAGTAAAACTGCTGAGAACCAGTCATCCACTTCTTCAGCCGTGAAGAAGAAAAAAAAGGCTTGATAATACCTGCCCTCCGGAGCCTTGCAGGGCCAGAAGGATCAAATGAAGCAATAGCCATCTTCTGCTAAGAGGCCCTTAAGAAACAAATTTATTATTTCCTTCCGTTATAACAGAGGGTATTTCCAGTTCAAATAATTAGTCATGCAAACAAGACTGTGTGTTTCTTCCAGGAGGAGAAGGCTATAAAGAAGAGGAAGGCCAGGAAGAAAAGCAGTAACACAACCACAGTTCAAAAGAGAAAGGCCCTCGCTGAGCACGGGCACACGCACCATTCCCGTAATTCCTCAGCTAGAAATTCTCTGTTTTTTGTTTTGTTTTGTTTTGTTTTTTAGATAGGGTCTCGCTATGCAGTTCACTTTGTAGCCCAGGCTGGCCTGGAACTCGCCACAATCCTCCTGCCTCAGCCTCCCGGGTGCTGGGATTACAGGTGTGCGCCACCACGCCTGGCTTAGAAATTCTCTTATTAGTGCGTGTGATCACTGCAGAGCATTTAACCAGAATTTGCTTTATTTCAAGTTATCATTCTAAAAGCCAGAAGCTTTTCCTGAAATCTCAGCTCTCGAGAGGCTTAGGCAGGAGGATTGTAAAGTTCAAGGCCAGCCTGGGCAACAACATAGCCTGACCCACTCTCAGAGCCGAGGAGGGAAGGCAATGTGCAGGATGCTTGCACCAATCTCTGCTCCACCGTAGCAAGCACTCTGCCCGTGTGAAACTGCAAACATTTCATTTCTCTTCACAGTGTTTGAAGGAGGGGTTGTTAGCCCCATTCAGAAAAATTAAGGCCCAGAGAGACTGAAGGACTCGGCCAAGGGCAAGAAGACACTACTTCTGGTTGGTCTGCTCCAGTTGTGCCCACCACGGCCTTCCAGGGCTTCTGCTCCTGATCTCGGCGTTTCCTGGCTCCTTCCCGCTCCTAGCGAGCTCCTTCAAGATGCTCAGCATCTTCCTCCTCTTGGCTTCTTTGGTCTGTACAGATACTTTTCCCGGCTTCCAGGCCCCGGATGTTCCCCAGGCCCCCCCCCCATGTTCCCCAGTCCCCGGATGTTCCCCAGGCCCCGGATGTTCCCCGTTGGGTTGAGAGCTCCCTAACTTAGAAACACCATCTCTACAAGAGACCTGGCCTAGGGGCCCGAGATTTAGCTCAGTGGCGCCACGCCTGCCTAGCAAGC
>NW_004955458.1:5588245-5599095 GCF_000276665.1 Chinchilla lanigera | reverse complement strand
TTTTTTTTTTTTTTTTTTGAGACAGGGTCTCGGTCTGTAATTCAGGCTGGATTTGAACTCCCTATGTAGCCCAGGCTGGCTGGTCTCAAACTCGAGGTGATCCTCCTGCCTCAGCCTCCCGAGTACTGGGATTACAGATGTGCACGGCCACATCTGGCTTCCTGTCTCAAGATGTTAGGATGGATGCAGCTTAGTGATAAAGTGTTCTGAGACCCAGTAAGGTAAAATTAAAAAAAAAAAAAAAAAAAAAAGCCTGCATGTGGCCTTGCATGGCTTTCCAGCCCCCAGCCCACCCCCAGCACCAAGCTCCTCTCTCTCCTCCCTCAGCTCCACTGCTCCCCCAGCAGGCTGCCCACCGGCAGTTGGGGTCTCCAAAGCCCTCCTCCCAAAGCCTGCGGGACTCGTGGCCTGCCCGGCTCACGGTGGGTAATTCTGCACTGCCTTGTCACTCCCTTCTCCCTAGCCTGGAACAGGCATAGAATCTGTGCATCTCACGTCTCCGTGTCTACCTCCATGTATCTCAAACACAGAAACCACCAAAGGTGAGGGTTAAGAGGTCTGGCTTTCTCTCCACCGTGCCTAGTAGCTGGATAGTAGGTGCTGGATAGCTGGAGGTGGTGGTGCACGCCTGTAATCCCAGCACTCGGGAGGCTGAGGCAGGAGGATCCTTGCGAGTTCGAGACCAGCCTGGGCTACACAGTGAGCTCAAGGCCAGCCTGAGCTGCATAGCGAGACTCTGTCTCAAAAAGACC
The DNA here is from genome assembly GCF_000276665.1 of Chinchilla lanigera. Taxonomy (NCBI): domain Eukaryota; kingdom Metazoa; phylum Chordata; class Mammalia; order Rodentia; family Chinchillidae; genus Chinchilla; species Chinchilla lanigera. Next base: position 5,598,343 of record NW_004955458.1, on the reverse strand, counting down.
AAAAAAAAAAAAGTAGGTGCTGGGTAGATGTGCTGATTTTGTTTCTGGTCTCACGTAGGGCAGCCTCGAACAAATGGCCACATTTGGCCGGAACAGTAATCACTGGCCTTAGGCCTTAGAAGCCTGATGTGGCCTCCTCGGATCTCCCGCAGGCCAGTTTCATCCTTTGGGTTCAAGGCCCGGCGGAGGCGTCCCGAGCTGCGGGCTGTCAGAGTCATGGGTGTCCGCAGAGGGTGCTGACCCACCGCTGCCTGCCAGGCGGCCCAAGCGGGTCTGGCGGCGGATTCGGCGGTGGCTGCTGGTGGCCTTCGCAGGCCTCTCCCGGGTCCGCAGCCACGCAAGCGTCCTGGGAGTGGGAGAGGGTGCGCTTGAACCCTGAACCCCGACGTGTGCATGGGGTAAAGCCCAGCTCCGGGCTGTCCGGAGCACCCCAGGAACCCTGCCCTTGGGAGAGAAAGAAGACGCTGCACCTTTAAGTCTGCAGCCAGTTGAGAAAAACAAGCTGTGATTTATATAAGCGGGAAAATCATGTGATTTGCAGGAACTCTCCCCCCTCCGGCCCCGCCCCGTCGCCTTGGAGAGAGCCGAGGGCGGGGTGCGCAAAGCCCCCCGCACTGCCCGGAGCCCAGGCACCCGGGCGGCCGGGTTTGTCCCCTCGGGCGAAAGTGAGGGGGAAACTGAGGCTCCCCCCAAGTGCTGTGCGACAAAGCCGGGGCCCCACACTCCGGCCTCCGCGTCCCAGAACACCCAGCAGGAGGGGAGCACAGTTTAAGAAACAATTTGGTTGGAAAGGGCATGGTGGAAATCAGCCATTCGTGCAGCTGAGCGGGGGCTGTGTTTAGCCCAGAGGACCTCGCTTTCAGGAAGAAAAGAAAAAGAGAGAAAAACCTGATGCGGCCTTTCAGACCGCGCCAGGGAGAGAAATGTGTGCTCAGCGGCCCAGAGAACCGGCAAAAGCCTTTAAATACTAGCGAGAGGGTTCCCAGCCCACGGGAGCGAAGGATAGGGACTGCTCGGACCCTCCTGGGAGGCGGGGCAAGACCTGGCGAGGTCATCTCGGCCACCTCCGACCCTGGGGGATTTGAGGATGCAGTCTCTTCCAAAACCAGGCTGAGAAGGGCAGGGGGAGCTTTCTCAAGGGAGGAGAACTATAAGGAGAGACAGGGGTCTCTCTCTCCGCTCCCACATACTTCAGGGATCTTTTTTTTTTTTTTTTGTCTTTTGTCTTTTTGAGGCAGGGTCTCACTATGCAGTTCAGGCTGGCCTTGAGCTCACTTTGTAGCCCAGGCTGGTCTCAAACTCGAAAGGATCCTCCTGCCTCAGCCTCCCGAGTGCTGGGATTACAGGCGGGCACCACCACGCCAGGCTACTTCAGGGATCTAAAAGTATCCCTGATCCTCTAAAGTTACCCTGAGAAACCGTGGAACTGAGAAACCAGTTCCAGGGATTAAAACTTGTCTGAGAGGACAGCTACATTCTGTCTGATTTCCCACCATTGGTCATCTCCTGGGGACGAGACACAAGCCCAGCTCTGTCACATGGAGGAAAAGCATGCTGAGATTCACCAAGTGGCGAGAGCATCAACTCAGCGTGACCTCTGCCACCAGCCTCCAGCCCAGCCCAGCCCTGCACGGCACACGGCCTGCTGGGCCCTGGAGGCCACCCCAGCCCTCCTCCAGGCCTCCCTTCCCAGGTCCAGCTGAGGATCTTCGTGCGGAGCCCACCTTGGGAGCCTGAGGGTCTGAATCCCACCAGCAGTACGGAAGATCCTCCTGGAGGGAAAGTTCAAGTCACGGAAATAGTCCATTCTTCTTTAAATCCTGAAGAAAAACACAGGAATGCATGTTAACACAGGACCCAAGAGGATAGCAGCTGGTATGTTCAGATACTGTACCAACTTCGTGCATTCAGTGATTGGAGGTTTTTTAGGGTTATTTTTGTGTGTGTGTGTGTGTCTTTTTGAGACAAGGTCTCGCTATGCAGGTCAGGCTGGCCTTGAGCTCACTTTGTATCCCAGGCTGGTGTCGAACTCACAAGGATCCTCCTGCCTCATCCTCCCGAGTGCTGGGATTACAGGTGTGCACTATCACGCCCGGCCTATCAGTGATTCAGTTATTTACTGCCCTCCTGACACTGAGCTAGGCATGGGGGGTGCACACGAGCGCCATGTAAGAAAGACGGGGCGTCTGAACGCTGATCCTCTGCCCTGTGACTGTCCCTCTCAGAACAAGAGCCTGCAGGACACTTTCCCCAGTAGCTCTCTGTCCCATCCCGGGTCCAGCTGAGCAGGTGTGTGTACCTCCCCTCCCACGTGTGTGTCTCTGGAGCGGTTTCCACCCACAGGTGTGCTCTGGTGATTGACGGGGATAAGTAACCTAAAGTTCTGTCCAGAAAATGGCAGGCTGCTGGGTCTTTCCCAAAAGGGATGTTGTCATCAAAATTTACAGTTTAACTCAGGCTCCCTTCTCTCAGCCCACCTGCCCCGCTTCCTTCTTTCTTTCCTCTTTTCTTCTTTTTGGTGCCAAGGATCAAACTCTGCCCCTGAGCCACATCGTAAGCACCACTGAGTGACTGATTAATTGACTGATTGACAGAGTCTTGCTAAATTTCCCAGGCTGGCCAGGCGTGGTGGCGCTCACCTGTAACCCCAGGACTCGGGAGGCTGAGGCAGGAGGATCGTTGCGAGTTCAAGACCAGCCTGGGCTACAAAGTGCGCTCAAGGCCAGCCTGAACTGCATAGCGAGACCCTGCCTCAAAAAATAAAATAAAATAAAATGCCAAAAAAAAAACCCTTTCAATCTTCCTGCCTCAGCTTCCCAAAGTGCTAGGATTACAAGCATGTTCCACTGCGCCTGGCTCCTTTTTCTGGTATTATTGGCTGCTCCATCCAGGGCCCCTCTTTCTGGAGCTTTCTGTGCTGGAAGCCTGCTCCTCTCAGACCCTTCCGTGGTGAGGCCGGGTGCCACCTTCTCGGGGCAGCTCGGCTGCTGTCTCAGAGGTCCTGAGCCCCTGAGCCCTACGCAGCGCCCGTCCAAGGTTCCCCGGTGTCTTGCACTGCTGGTAGCTCACTGCGGCTGCGCAGATGTGCCCCCTTCGCAGGGAGCGGGCCCCTCCACCTTCCGAGTCGCGCCAGCTCCTGCCTCGTTCCCAGCGTCATTCCCACTGCTTCCCAGATCTCTCTATTTCTGGCTTCCCTTCAGCCATTCACAAGCCTGGCCTGACCGTGTGCAAAGACAGACCTGGCTGTAAGCCTGTGGTGAACAAAGGTTTGCAATGAACAAACAGAAACTATGGCCCCCACCCGAAAACACCGTGGAAACCACAAACTCCATTACCTTTCAGAAGAAGCCAGATTTGGACCACTGAGGGGGGTTTATTTTATTTTTTTTTTTTCTAATGCAGAAGGAGTATAATGATGAATTAGTGAAATCCGTTCATCACGAGCACTGTCTCTTTCCGGAAATTGGGCCTCAGATGAAAAAAGGCATCCCCGGCCCCTGCCAAATCCTACTCTGTTTCAGATTAGCCTCCCATCCAAATGAGGAGGCCTCCTTCACACCGGTGCCCTGAGGCGCTGCCTCTCCCCTCAGCGACCTCTTAGAAAGCTCCACGCACTCATAACTGAGTAGAAAACGTTTTGGGGTCTCGGGACGCAGCTGAAACTCAGAACGGGGCTTTCGCGCCTGTTTCAGGCCTGCTTCCCTCCTGCTCCTCTCCCCGAAAGGGCCCCTGGTCTTTCCCGAGCTGTCAGAATAGAACAACATGTGGCTCCCTCGGAACAGAGGGGCCCGCGGAAGGGAAAGCTGGCCCGCGCCCCAGAGCGGGCTCGCCTCTGCCTCTGCCCCTGCCCCTGCAGGACGTCCCTCCCTCCCCGCTGGCGGGGAACTTCTGGAACTCCTAAACAGCACATCCTCCGGCCAGCCCAGGCCCCGGCATCCTGCACCCCGGTTTATAAGCTTTTAGCGGCAACTAACACGTTTGGCAACCTCCCAGAGTGTGAGTCAAGCCAGGGCCCCTTTCCCTCGGACCTCTAACTAACAAAGGGACCCTGGGCTGCAACAAAGATGGGATCCAGCCAGACAAACCAGAGCCGTCCTTCTCCGGGCCAAGGCTGGAGAGGACCAGAGGGAAATGTCCTCGGCCGGCCTCACCACAGTCTCCGCCACCACGCAGGCTGGTCCAGGGATCTCAGCATGCATCAGTGATTCCAGGCAGGGCTCCATCCCCAGCCCACACTCGGCCCAGGACCTGGCCTAGAAATCAGCCATCATCCCCAGCAACGAGGAGCGCGACTCACTCCCCACGCCAGACTCACTCTCTGGGGTCTCCGGGTGGGAGTGGGCCCCTCAGACCCTCTCGCTGGGCTCCTAGGAGATCCAAGCAGCGTATGCCTCCGACAGAGACGGCCACAGCCCCACAGCTATGCTCTCCAACGATTTTAAAGAGAGTGTTGTTTTCCACTCTGCAGACATGTTCTGGGCTTGGCTTTGACTCTAGCCCCCATCTCTGTATCAGAAAACAGTCCTCTGGCCTGTGTACATGGAAATCCTGGAGGCGGTATGCTCATCCAAGGGGCCTCCTGAGCTATGCCTTGCCCAGATTTTGCCAGGTCCGCAAGAAGAGAAAGTCTGCCCACCTCTTGCTCCTTGCTGACTCCCGCGCCTGCCCATGATGCTCCAACAAAGGCTCAAGCCAGTTCCCCCCACTTTAGGGACCCCGACATTGTGTCTTCCACACCCTACAGTCCTTCCTGAACCTGGCTTCTCCCCGCGCCTCCCTGTGTATCCAAGATTCTCAGAGGCTTTATGCTAGGACTGCTTTCTTCTCGCTAGCTACACGGCACCTCATCCCCTCTAGCTGCTGTCCCCTCCCAGCACCTCCTTATTCCCTGTTTTGTTTTGTTTGGTTTTTTTTTTTTTTTTGGTATTTTTGAGGCAGGGTCTCGCTATGCAGTTCAGGCTGGCCTTGAGCTCACTTGGTAGCCCAGGCTGGCCTCGAATTTACAACGATCCTCCTGCCTCAGCCTCCTGAGTGCTGGGATTACAGGCGAGCGCCAGCACACCCGGTATCCTTATTGCCCTGGACTCTTACAGTCTTGCTTTCTCCCATCCAGCCTGGTTTGCAAGGCAGCGGGGCTTTTCACTCGAGCTTTGGGTCATAGAAGGGAATCACAGCAAGCAATGAAATTTTGCTAATACACGTTATTCTCCTAAAAATTCGCCGGGCGTGGTGGCGCACGCCTATAATCCCAGCACTCGGGAGGCTGAGGCAGGAGGATCGTTGAGTTCGAGACCAGCCTGGGCTACAAAGTGAGCTCAAGGCCAGCCTGAACTGCATAGTGAGACCCTGTCTCAAAAAGACAAAAAAAAAAATAAAAAATAAAGTATCTTGCTGTTTCCTAAATCCCACCTCAGACTTTCTCTCTCTTCTCCTCTAGGTCCTTGGGTGCAAGCTCCGAGTTCCTCTGGATTTCTCCTGCAGAACAGTTTCTCTTACCCTCAGCATGGGCAGAGGGTCCCATCATTGTTCTCCCCAGAGAGCTTCCCTGCGGGTTCCACAGGGCTATGATCCCCCATAGAGCGGCACCTACCTCCAGGAGAGATGCTGGCTCTCCCTTGAAATGATGAAGCACAGACTTTCATTTTTTGTTTTGTTTTGTTTTTGTCTTTTTGAGACAGGGTCTCGCTATGCAGCTCAGGCTGGCCTTGAACTCACAAAGATCCTCCTGCCTCAGCCTCCAGAGTGCTGGGATTATAGGCGTGCACCATCGTGCCCAGCAAGACTTTCATTTTGTATGTAACACTTTTCTTCCTACCCACCCCCTACACACACACACCCTCTTACATGTGGTACACCTGCCAGTCAAGAGATCCACCCCCAGCGGCACAGCACTTGCCTGGCAAGCACGAGGTCGTGAGTTCAATTCCCGGTACCGGGAAAAAACCAAAAAAAAAAAAAAGAGATCCACCCCAAATTGCTCCTGTGTTTTTTTGGTTTTTTTTTTTTTTTTTTGGTCCCTCCTCCATGGACATGGAGCACTGCTAATCAGCATCCGTGGTACAGATGAAAATAGTGGTCCAGCTAAGAATAAGTCAGCATCAAACAGACACAAGTAGACAAGTAACAAATGATTCCCCTTTTATGTAGAAAAGAGGTCATCAAAATCACCGAAAAAAAGTAGAATGATGCAACTGAGGCTGGACTTGAGCTCACTTTGTAGCCCAGGATGGTCTTGAACTCCCAACGATCCTCCTGCCTCAGCCTCCTGAGTGCTGGGATTACAGGTGTGCGCCACCACGCCCAGCTAGGATAGGAGCTTTCAGACCTTGACTGTGAGCACAGTTCAGTTGCTAAATTAGCTGTATGGCGTTGGGCGAGTTATTTAATCTGTCTAACTCAACAGCCTCCTAAAAGAAATGAGGAAGACGGTAGTTGGTACCTTATGAGATGACGGATTTGAACACACTGAAAAGTGTGTCCAGGGTGGTTTTACCATCTCCTGTTTCCCTTTGCCAAACAAGAGACACCTTGAATGAAGGAAATCGCCGGGCGTGGTGGCGCACACCTGTAATCCAGGACTTGGGAGGCTGAGGCAGGAGGATCGTCTCGAGTTCGAGACCAGCCTGGGCTACAAAGTGAGCTCAAGGCCAGCCTGAACTGCACAGTGAGACCCTGTCTCAGAAAGAAAAGGCACCTTGTAATAGCGTTCAAAGCTCTAATACGCTGACGGTCAAAAGACTGATGAAAAGGTGCCATTGCGCATCGGGCAGCTACAGGACCATAAATCTCATAAAAAATGTGGCCCAAAGGTGGCCTGGGTTGGTGGTGTTGGCTGCCCCTCAGTCTGACCACCAGCTGGGTCGCTGCCCAGGCTCCCGTCCCACAGGACGCGGGGGCAGCACTTTTCCCCAGGAAGAGTCCCTCTTTCCCTCAGGCCGAAGAAGCAAGTTCAGATCGCCACGGCCCAAATATGTGCACACCCACCCGCCCTCTGGCCTCACCACAGCCCTACGGGTCCTTCTGTCTGCCTTCCCCTCCCCTCTGCGGGAGGACTGCTCAATGGCCCCTCTCTCCCGCCACGGAATATCCCAGAGGGAGGCCGAGGGCTGGGGCCAGGGGCCGTGGCTACCCTCAGGACCGTTCCGTACACCTCCGAGGGCCCCAGCGCAGGCCAGCTGGAACTCATCCGCTTACAGCTTCATGCCGACTTCACCAGCGATTACGCGATGCCTGTCCACACCCACTCCAGCGTCACCTCCTTCCGAGTCCCCTTCCCACTCACGGGGGCTGTGCCAGGGAGCGAAAATGGAAGCAGACCTGGGGGGACCCAGTGGGAAATCTGAGGACACAGCCAGGGCCCAGGGCTCGGACCGCGCACGTCAGGCCCGCCCTGCCCCACGCAGCCTCCCGAGCAGCTGGGGCAACCCAGCTGCAAAATCCGTACACAAAAGAGCCGGCTTTTTCCCCCCTGGAAGCCAAGAAATGGCCGTGGAGAGTTTTTCTATGAAGCCTGCGGGCTCCCGTGGGGCACCCTATTTCCCCTTCTCCTCGGGGACCAGGACACTTGGGGAGCCCCGTGTTTGCTGTGGCTCCACAGTGCTCTGTCCACAGACACCCCGGAGTGTCTCCACATCACCACGCCTCAGGTTCAAGGGCCCCCAAAAGGCAGAGAGCTGCTGCTGGGCTCTGAGAATGCCACCCCGAGTTCCAGAATGTTCTTTCCCAGTCTGTGGGGTTTTTGCTTGTTTTAGTACCCGAGTAGGGCCGACCAAGAGGACTTTGATCCCACCACCATCAGGTGGGATAAACTGTTACTTCTCAAGGGGCCTCCCTGAGGCCTGTTCCCCACCCTTCATGTCACAGGTGATCCACCCCTCGGAGGCAGGGAGCAGCTGAGGCGGGAAGGTAGGGGCGGAAGAGCTGAGCAACCCTCTGCCCAGGAGCACCCTGATGGAGGAAGGAATTCAGAGCTTCCCATTCCTGTCAGGGCTGGAGTGGCTCTACAATAACTGTGAAGGGATCCGGGCTTGGTGGCGCACACCTGTAATCCCAGTACTCGGGAGGCTGAGGCAGGAGGGTCGTTGCGAGTTCGAGGCCAGCCCGGGTTACAAAGTGAGCTCAGGGCCAGCCTGAACTACACAGCGAGATTCTGTCTCAAAAAGACAAAAAAAAAAAAAAACTGTGAAGGGACAGTAGTAAGAGGCTAGCACAGCCTGAGACGTGCACACCACCACCTCGTCCATGGCTGCCCTATCACCCACTCAAGGGAGGCTGGCAGTGAGAGGACGGGGCCCCCGCCGAGGACCTCCCGGTCTGGGCCCACCCCAGCCTCCCCGCCGGGCCCTGAAGGAACTGCAGCTCCAGCCTCTGCCCTCACAAAGGCCCCCTCTGTCACAGCCTCCCCAGGACAGGCCTCGCCTCAGGCTACCCAGCCTGCCACCCCACCCCCACACACTCGCGCTTCCTACAGGAGCAGATTCCAGGCCGAGGTACTGGGGGCTACGTCTCCCCGTCCACCACAGCCGGAACAAAGGCTGCACATGACTAAATGTGTCAGGGCTGAGGCGAGCGTAATTACAGGGAGAGGCCCGCTCAGCAGCCGCACCTGGCCGTGCCGTAAACAGCAGTTCTTCCTGGCGGGCTGTGGGGGGGTGGCTGGGAGACAGGGAGGCGACGAACCACCATTTGAATCATTTGGGGAGAAGCTATAAATATAATAATGAGTCATTTGTAAAATATAATTTCATCCAAGAACCTGGGAAAAAAATAGGAAAGAAGTTCTTCTGCTATTTCAGGCGAAATTGTTCAGGGGTGTTCTGCCAGATCCTGGGGAGGGGACCCAGCACCAGCCAGGCTGGGTCTCTCCTACCGGCCCTGCCCAGCGCTCCCGCCTGCCCGGTGCTGCGGGGAGGCGGCCTCCCCACCGGGTTCCCCAGGAACGACCTGAGGGGGGAACGCAGGCGCTAGGAGCTCCCTCGCCTCCGAGAGCTGATAAGAATCGTGCACAGGCCTTAGGACCGGCACACTGTTGATTTTGGCAAACTCTGCCCCAGGCTTGGGGCCCAAAGAAAGCTTTCACGCACAGGATGGCTTTCCTAGCATGGCTCAGAGTCTTTTCAGAGGTTCAGAACGCCTCAGCTCCGGCCCTGGGCCCCAGCACTTTGTCTGGAGGAGAAGGCTGAGGTCACTGGGTGTGACCCAGGTCACCACTGCCATTCTGTATAGCTGTGAATAGTGTGTTCAATGATAGCTGGACCATTTCATGTATGTGTAAACTTAAGAAAATGACTTAACCTCCCTGGGCTCAATATTAGATGGGTTCAATAACAATCCCTTCTTCAAAGTGTTAGGGAGGAGGTAAAATGAGTTAGTTTGTTTTTTGTTTCTTTGTTTTTGTCTTGGTGAGGCAGGGTCTCCTTCTGAGGCTCAGGTTGGCCTGGAGCTCACTTTGTAGCCCAGGCTGGTCTCGAACTCGCAACGATCCTCCTGCCTCAGCCTCCTGAGTGCTGGGATTACAGGCATGCGCCACCACGCCCGGCCAATACTCTGTAAAGCATTTACAGTAGGGCCTGGCATAGTGATTACTGTCCTTTTCTTCATGCTAAATCTCTCCTGCTTCCTTGTCCTCTAGGCCCAGGGTGGAGCTGGAAACCTCTGTCCCAGCGAACCTCTGGGTCCTTTTCCCTGATTGCTGAAAGCGGCCTCGGAAACCCTCAATAAGACTCGCACACCCAGGAGGCCGGAAGAGGCGGACAGAAACAGTTTCCATGTCAATATCCTGTGTTTTCCTTTCTCAGAAGGCAGAGCGGCTCCACAGCCCGGGCCTGGAGGGGAAGCTGAGGGTGTTTATGCAGCAAAAGCCCTTGCCCTGCCCCTGCCCAGCTGCCTGCTTCCGGCTGAGGGCGGCCTCAGGGCCGGTTGTCCCCACCCTCTGAGGGATTCTGTTTTTCTCCAATAATCCTTTAATATTAGGAAATATCCCTCAGGGTTTACAATTTCCTAAATGTCTTCTATTTGTTTCTTTTTTGTTTTGTTTGTTTCAATTAAGCATCTAAAGACCTAAACCAGGCAGTGGCGCACATTTTAATACCAGCACAC
>NW_004955458.1:5584904-5586642 GCF_000276665.1 Chinchilla lanigera | reverse complement strand
CTGCGGAGGCTGAGGCAGGACTATCTTATCAATTCACTGGCTACCCTAAGCTACCTACTGAGTTTAAGATCGTGTCTGGCCTGGTGTGGTGGCAGAAGCCTGTAATCACAGAGAGGGGAGGCTGAAGCAGGAGGATTTGAGCACTTTGGATGCCAGCCTTGGTTACACAGGGAGACACTGTCTCAAAAATCAAAAGAGAACAGAACAAGAAACCACTGTAACAATTATAATTTGCCTCGATTCCTGCATAGTGGAATACGGAGTGCAGGATCTCTAAGGAAGGAATTCCAGCAAGGCGTGGTGACACACGCCTGTAATCCCAGCACTCAGATCCTTGCAAGTTAAAGGCCAGCCTGGGCTACAAAGTGAGCTCAAGGCGAGCCTGAACTGCATAGCGAGACCCTGTCTCAAAAAAGACAAAAAAAAAAAAAAAAGAGAGAGATAGGGTCTTACTGTATAGTCTAGGCTGCCTTTGAACTTACTATGTAGCCTAGGTCTCAGACTTGCCTTATAATCTTCCTGCCTCAGCCTCCTGAGTGCTGGTATTTCAGGCATGTACCACCATGTCCCCACTCACTTTCTTTTTTTATTGCCCAGGCTGGCCTCAAACTCGTAACAATCCTCCTGCCTCAGCCTCCCAAGTGCTGGGATTACAAGCATGCACCACTATGCCCACCTCACCTTCATTTCTGAAAGCTAGTTTTGCAGGTACACAAATCCTAGGATAATAATTTTTTTCTTTTATAATTGAAAGGCATTGCTCCATTGCCTTCTGGCTGTCATTGTTTTCAAAAAGCAGTCTGCTGCCCGTCTTTAACTTTTTTTTTTTTCTTTGTACACAGTTTGTCCTTTTTTTTCTTTTTTGTCTTTTTTGAGACAGGGTCTCACTGAGCAGTTCAGGCCAGCTGTGAGCTCACTTTGTAGCCCAGGCTGGTCTCGAACTCACAACGATCCTCCTGCCTCAGCCTCCCGAGTACTGGGCTTACAGGCATTGTCCTTTTCTCATCTGACTCATTGTCTTTTTTGCATCTGTTTTTAGGATATTTTATTAAACGCACATTTGAATCAGTAGGATTGTGACATGTCTTGATGCTGTTGTTCAGTTTCTAGTGGCTCACTGAGTGGCTTCGATTTGCAGACTTTTAGTTCTCATTACATTTGGTATTTATTTGACCAACATGTCTTCAAGTATCTTTCTGCCTTTCCCTCTTTCCCTGAAACTCCAATTACACAAATAGAAGCCCACTTAAGGTTTTCTTTTAGATCACTGGTGCTCTACCCCCCGACCCCAAATGTTTCTTCTCTGCCTTTTTTCCCCCCTTCATTGCTGGAGAGTAAACCCAGGGCTTTGTGTACACTAGCAAATGCCCTACCTCTGAGCTACACCCTCTGCCCCTCTGACAATTTCATTTTGGATAGTCTCTGTGACTAAATTTTCTAATTTATTTGTCTTTTCTTCATCAGTGCTTAATCTGGTTGGTTTGGGGTTTTTTTTTTTTTTTTTTTGTCTTTTTGAGATAGAGTCTCGCCATGAAGTTCAGGCTGGCTTTGAGCTCACTTTGTAGCCCAAGCTGGTCTCGAACTCGCAATAATCCTCCTGCCTCAGCCTCCCGTGTACTGGGATTACAGGCGTGTGCCACCACGCCCGGCAGTGCTGAATTTGTTAACCTTACCCAGTGTGTGTGTCGGGGGTGTTTTTAAATTGGATGGCATATTTTTCATCTCTGAAACTTGATTT
>NW_004955458.1:5582363-5583464 GCF_000276665.1 Chinchilla lanigera | reverse complement strand
TTGGGTGGTTTCCCTAGTTTAATACTCAAGGGGGGCCGGGCATGGTGATGCATGCCTGTAATCCCAGTACTTGGGAGGCTGAGGCAGGAGGATTGCTCTGAGTTTGAGACCAGCCTGGGCTACAAAGTGAGTTCAAGGTCAGCTTGAACTGCAGAGTAAGACCTTGTTTCAAAAAGACAAAAAAAAATAAAAAAATTCAAGGGGACCTTCTGCAGATTTCTGGAGGTTCTGTCTACCTTTCCTCTCCCCTCCCCTCTCCTCTCCCCTCCACTTCCCTTTTCCCCTCCTCTCTCCTCCCTTCTCCTCCTCTTCCTCTTCCTCCTCTTCCTTCTCCTTCTTTGCCTCCTCTTCCTTCTCCTCCTCTTCTTTTCTCTCTCTTCCTCCCTCCCTCCTGCCTGATCTCTTTCTTCCCCTCCCTTTCTCCCCTTTTCCCCTCTCCCTCTGCACAAGTCCCCTCCCCCACTTCCTGTCATTTTCTTCTTTCTTCCCTCTGCATCCTTTTCCCCTATGGCAAGTTCCTCCCCAATTTCTAGCTGCCTTGGCCATTCTGGACTCCCTGCTCCATCCTCTCAACTCAAAGAGACAGGTTCTCTCTCTCTGCACCATGGCCTGGCAGCCCCCTTAAGGCAGCAGGTGGGAGCAGTCACAGAGCTCACTCACTTGATTTTTCTTTCACAGGGATCATTGTCCCAATATCCCAAACCAAAGCCGGGCGTGGTGGCGCACACCTGTAATCCCAGCACTCGGGAGGCTGAGGCAGGAGGATCCTTGGGAGTTCGAGACCAGCCTGGGCTACAAAGTGAGCTCAAGACTGGCCTGCACTGCAGAGTGAGACCCTGTCTCCAAAAAAAGGAAAAAAAAAAGAAAGAAAGAAACCAAAACCTCTGCTGCATATATTTTGTAAAATTTTCTTTTCCAGTGCTGAGGATTGAACCCAGGGTTGTGTGCATGCTAGGCAAGCATTTCATCATTGACCTACACCCTCAACCCTTTTTTTTTAGGGTCTCACTAAATTATACATGCTGGCCTCAAACTTATAATCCTCCTGATTCAGCCTCCTGCAGAGGTGAGATTTTATGTAACTTTTTTTTTTTTTTTTTT
>NW_004955458.1:5570578-5577468 GCF_000276665.1 Chinchilla lanigera | reverse complement strand
GAAAGAAAGAAAGAAAGAAAGAAAGAAAGAAAGAAAGAAAGAAAAGGAAAAGCTGAGGACATGGTTCAGTGCAAAGAACTAGGTTCAATCCCCAGTACTGACAGAAGAGAGGGAGAGAGGGAAGGAGGGAGGAAGAAAGAGGAGAGGAAGAGAGGGAGGGAGAGAGGCAGGGAGGGAGGGAAGAGGGAGGGAGGAAGGAACGGTCCATCTCAACTCCCACACACTCACTCACCTGCACCAACCGCAGCCACGGACAGCTGCCCGCTCAGTGCACACCGACACTCTGCAAGCTGGGTACTGGCTGGCCGGGGTGCGGGGCCACAACGCAGACTCCCTCACTGAAAGCGGTGTCACCTGGACACACTTCCTACGCAGGGAAAAGCACGGGATGGGGGGGCACACGCATTCACACGCAGAAAGGAAAGCTGAGGGCACACTGAGCTGTGCGGAGGAAACAGCCACTCAGATTTATTTATGCCACAAAGCAGCCTTCCCAGGCGCACAGGAGGTTCTGCTCCCGGCAGCCCGCGCGCTCCAGAACCCAGCCGGATGGAGCAGCCTTTTTCTGGGTATCGCCCATCGCTGAGTCAGAGGGAAAGAGAACTCGGAGACCTTTCGAATTCGCAGTTGAATTCTTGGCCCAGAAGCGAAATGTACGAGTTCCACTCACATCCCCTGGCTAAAGCTGGCCATATGGTCCCATCCGACCAGAGTCAGGAAGACAGATCCGGCCATATGCCAGAAGGCAGAGAGGCAGAGAAATTTGGTGAACAGCGTGTAAAGCCTTCCAGAAACCATCCGGCAAGAGTGAAATTTAAACTGAGTTTTGAAAAATATTTTAGTCCTCCGTAGATGAAGTTAAGGGCCAGAGAGGAGGACCTGCCAGACGGAGAATTATGTAAGAGAAGGTGCAGGCGGGAAAGTGCCTGGCCGCTCTGACCCACGCCTCTTCCTGCGTGGGTGAGGGTGGGGCTTGGGTCAGGACTGGCCAGGAAGCTGGACTTCAGCTGAGAAGGACTTCGAATGGTACAATAAGGATTTTATTCTCTAATAGATTTTTGGCAGTTGGAAGCTACTGAGGGATTTTTTAGGCAGGAAAGTAACATGATTTGATATGTATTTTAGGAAGATAACTTTGGCAGCAGAATGAGAAGATTGGAAGGAGACAGCCCCAAGGCTGGAAGGCTGGAAGAGGCGGCTGCAGCAGTCCAGGCCAGCGATAAGGTGGGAGGGGAGGAGGCCAGGGACAAGACAGATGGGGCAGCTACTTCCAACCTAGGAGGGACTGCTGCCTTTTCTTTTTTTTTTTTTTTTTTTTTTGGTCTTTTTGAGACAGGGACTCGCTGTATAGTTCAAGCTGGTCTTGAGCTCACTTTGTAGCCCAGGCTGGTCTTGAACTCCCAAAGATCCTCCTGCCTCAGCCTCCCGAGTGCTGGGATTACAGGCGTGTGCCACCTTGCCCGGCTCTTTCTTTCTCCAGCTTTCCTCTTTTTCTTCTCTCTCTCTCCTCTATCCTTTCCTCCCTGTTTCCCTCCCTGTTTTTCTCCCTAGTCATTTACCCACTCGAGGATTTTGGGTCATTCGTCCTATAGTTTTCCCCAAATTCTAGACCTTGCTGATGAAATCTCTGCCACCAGTTACCATGTCTATTTCCCTCCGGCATTCCCTGGACCTAACCCTTCCCCCCCTTTAAACAGAAGCAGGGGGAGGGCAAGAGAGACAAAGGGGAACTATTATTTACCAATCTCTGCTGTATGTGAGCCACTGTGTGCATTCTTTTATTTAGTTAGTTAGGTACCGGGAATCGAACTCAGGACCTTGTGCTTGCCAGGCAGGCGCTTGTGCCGCTGAGCTATATCCCCAGCCCTGTGTGCATTCTTTTAAAATCTCATTCAATCCTCACCACACCCCTCAGAGGTATTATTATCAGCCCTTTTTGTAGAAGAAGAAATTGAGACTGTGAGGGGCGAAGTAACCTGCCTGATCTCAAAAAGCCAGAAAATGAAGGAGCCAGAGCGAAAGCCTGCTCCTCCCACCGCCCCGGCCCGGGTGAGAAACAGCGCCACCTGTGAGCGGCCCAGGAAGGACGCGCAGTTACCCCACATCCGGGGACAGCATCAGAATCCACGACAGACGTCGTACATGACAGCTGTGTTATCACTCTTATTTTGCAAGTGGGGAAAACAAAGTCCGGACCGTGTAGGCAGCTTGCCCTGGACACTGAAGCTGCTGAGCAAAGCCAGCTTCATGCGCTGGTGTGTCTGATGGCAGAACCCATGTTATGTCCCCGGCCTGGCACGGTCTGCACTTTTTTTTTTGGCGGGGGGGTCTTTTTGGGACAGGGTCTTGCTATGCAGTTCAGGCTGGCCTTGACCTCACTTTGTAGCCCAGGCTGGTGTGGAACTCAAAACGATCCTCCTGCCTCAGCCTCCCTAGTGCTGGGATTATAGGCGTGCGCCACCACGCCCGGCTTCATTCTATACTCATAGATGGCTCCAACCTTCCAAGCGGCCATGGATGTCCTTGGGGAAAGGTGGGAACCAGCAGGCGAGCTCTCCTGGCTGGAGTACAAGGGAGAGCTCACGCTGCGGGCCCAGAGTGGATTTACGGCCTTCTGCCGCACTGCCCACCCGCGGACAGCAGGCTCTCAGGATGCAGCAGTGACACAGCGGGGGAAGCCCGGCACCGTCCTGGTGGCATGGACGCCCTCCAAGGGCTTCCTCAGGAGGCCCCACATCCCACCGCAGCGAGGCAGGAATCCAGGAGAAGCCCGCTCAAGGGCAGGCAGACACAACACTCCCTGAGAGCAGCTCGCCCTCCCCAGAGCTGTCAGGCACAATCGGAGGGAAAAATGGGGACATTCTCCCCCACCAGGGTATTTTGTATGCCTTGCACTTGCTGCCGCGTTTCCCTCGTCGAAAAGCTCTAAAATTTCAAATAAAAGCGGTACCATGAAAGCAGCAGCAGGGTAAATAGCCACAGTGATCTGAGCTGAGCCCTGGAAGCTTTATTCACATCTTTAGAAAAACTCTGAGGGCTCCTAGTAGCAGCTGCAGTACAAAGCCTCACACTTTAATTCTAAGGCTGCCAGAAATAGGTCTGTCAGGCCTGAAATATCACTGCATTTCATTACTCTTAAATGTGCATTACCATCTCTGCTTCATTACCAGTCGGGGGAGACTCCAGACCCGTTCTGGGGACAGGCAGGAAGGCAGCACTTGGGGCACAGGGGCAGAGAATTGACCGGGGGCCAGAAGAGAGATGGCGGTGGACAGCCGGTGTGCTCATAGGTTAGACTCAGGCCGCAGAGGTGGAGGGTCCTGTCGTCAGCACGTCCCTGCCAGGCAAGGAGCCAGCAGGAGGCAGAGACAGGACTGCTGTGGGCAGGCAGCGAGGACAGTTGTTTTTTTGTTTTATTTTGGTTTCTTTTGGTCTTTTTGAGACAGGGTGTCGCTGTGCAGTTCAGGCTGGCCTTGAGCTCACTTTCTAGCCCAGGATGGTCTCGAACTCACAATGATCCTCCTGCCTCAGCCTCCCGAGTGCTGGGATTACAGGCATGTGCCACCATGCCCGGCATCGAGAGGACAGTTGTAGAGCAGAGAAATGAGGCCCAGAGATGCACTGGGTAAAGGGCACCAAGCCTTGGGCCCAGCAGCAGGTAGGAGTTGGTCAAAGGTAAACTGGGCCATCAAGACCCAGGGGAAATGGCAGGCACAAGGCAGCCCGTGCCAGATCCTGGAGGGAGGTGGCTGCCGGAGGGTTGGAGGTTTGGAGCCTGGAGCAATCTGCGTGTTTATAATAAACTGACACTCAGGGCAGCTCTGAATAATTCAGCAGTCCCTGCGATCTTGTTACGTGCGCGTCCCTGGGGTACAAAGGGAAAGGGGCTGGCTTGGCCCCGGCGGGCTGCCACTGCCTGGCTCTCTGAAAGGGCGTGACAGATGGGCTGACGCTGGCCACCACCCAGTCACGCCTGGCACACTGATTGGTTTTCAAAAGAGGACAGGGTTTGTGAATGGAGCCAGCTTGTTGCTTGCGGCCTGCAAATGGATACTGCTGGGTCGCGTGGCCAGCCAGGCCCCTTGAATGGGACATCGCCAAAGATGACTCTTCCGTCCCCTCCCCAGCACCACTGAAGCTGAGGGGGGAGGGGAGAAGCCCCCTTGACCCTTCTCTCCGCTGCGGGGTTTAACCTTCCCTTGGTCATACTCTCCTCTAGCCCTGTGACAGCTAGGATTAAGCTCAGGTGCATTGTATCGAAAAACATTAAAACAAGATGGGCGTTTCTTTTTCACTCAGCATACACCTTCTTTGCTGCTTACACCACCATCAGCTGTCTAAGCCCCTTGCATCTCGCTGCTCTGCCAGTTAGTCCTTAGCGTGCCGCTCCTGGTCCGACATCATATTCACATTCCAAGCCAGGCATGGTAGCAAACGCCCGTAATCCCGGCACTTGGGAGGCTGAGGCAGGAGGATCTTTGCGAGTTAGAGGCCAGCCTGGGCCACAAAGTGAGCTCAAGGCCAGCCTGAAGTGCATAGAGAGACCCTGTCTCAAAAAGAAAAAAAAAAAAAAAAAAATTCACATTCCAGTCATCAGCAAAAAAGAAAATTTTTGTTTGTTTGTTTGGTTTTTTTTGGTCTTTTTTGAGACAGGGTCTCGCTCTGCATTTCAGGCTGGCCTTGAGCTCACTTTGTGGCTCAGGCTGGTCTCGAACTTGCAAGGATCCTCCTGCCTCAGCCTCCCGAGTGCTGGGATTACAGGGGTGTGCCACCACGCCCGGCGAAAAAAGAAAATGTTAAGAAAGTACCCCGGGTTTGTGGCAGCCATTGAGATTTCTCAGAAGCCGCCACACTAAAGGTCACATTAATAGACGGCACTTTTGTGTTTTTTTAATGTTGAGACAGGGCCTCAATATGTAATTCAGACTGGCCTTGATCTCACTATGTAGTCCAAGCTGGCCTTGAACTCACAGCAATCCTCCTGCCTCAGCCTTCTGAGTGCTGGCATTGCAGGTATGCATCACCATGCCTGGTTGACAGTTTACAAAGCAATGCAGTAAGTCCTCAGTTTACAAACAAGTTCTGTTCTGGGAGAATTGTTTGTAAAATGGATTTGTTCCTAAGCTGACAAAGTGACTCTTTTTTTTTTTTTTTTTTGGTACCAGGAATCACACTCAGGACCTTGCACTTGCCAGGCAGATGATTATGCCACTGAGCTATATCCCCGGCCCGACAAACTGACTCTTATACAGGACACTGTGAAAGTTCAAAATTTGAATGTTCATAAGTCTGGGACTTACTGTACCTAACTGCAAGAAGGGCTAAGAAATGCAAATTAGGTTTAAAGTTCCACGTACATGCTGACAGACAGTTCTCCACATCTTGCAAGTAGGGCATTGGCTATCCTTTGCTCTAGCTGATTCCTTCGCATCATTGTGAGCAGCCTGGGAAGCTATCTAGTATCTCCCTTCAGAGCAAAGGGCAGGATGCTGCCTGCTACCAAATAAAAGCAGCCCATTTTAAAAGATGTAGTTCTGGGGCTGGGATTTAGTTCAGCGGCAAAAGTGCCTGCCTGGCAAGCTCAAGGTTGCGAGTTCGATTCCTGGTACCGGAAGAAAAACAAAAGATGCAGGTCCTTTAAATTCAGGGTTCTTCTCCAGAAACGCAATCCACTGTGTGTCCAGATATCACCTGGCCTTTTCTGCAAAGCCCTGTGGGAATTGGAGCTGACACTTTACTACCAGTATTGCTGTGAGCAATGAACTGTCCTTTCATCTTTGACCCAGGGGGGTCGGCTTCTACCAGCAGTTACCGACACTGTAGGGCTCACTTGCTAGCTGGAAAGCAGGATGAAATTTTAATTAGGCAGAGCATGGTGGCGCACGCCTGTAATCCCAGCACTCGGGAGGCTGAGGCAGGAGGCTGAGGCGGGAGGCTGAGGCAGGAGGCTGAGGCAGGAGGATCGTTGAGATTTCGAGGCCAGCCTGGCCTACAAAGTGAATGCAGGCCAGCCTGAACTGCATAGGGAGACCCTATCTCAAAAAGACAAAAAAAAAAAAATGTTTTTTGAATTAGACCCTTTGGGCCGGGGATTTAGCTCAGCGGCACAGCGCCTGCCTGAATCAGACCCTTCATGGGGGCCAGGGATATAGCTCAGTTGCATAAGCGCTTGTCTGGCAAGCCTGAGGTCATGAGTTCGATTCCCGGTACAAAAATATATATATATATAGACCCTTCATGGTATTCAGCAGTGTTCAGCTAAGAATCAGGGTTTCTGAAGAAATCTGCCACTGGCCTCTTCTCAACTACTGAGCCCCCCCGCACAGGTATTTCCAGGCATTTGGACCCTCTTGAAGCTAAACAGAGGAGCGTGCATTCGTGTGAAACTCCAGCCACTGACAGAACTCCGGCGCATCTTGAAACTCCTAGACACGGGGCTGCTGTCCTCCTCGGCCTGAGTGCTCTCCTGGGGACCCATGGGCTTCCTCGTCCCCCGCAGGCTGGGGGAGGACAGTGAGCCTGCTCTGCGCTCTGCACCTGAAACGACTCCGTGCCTTCTCGCGGTCCCAGGACCACGCTGCGCCTCTGGCTCCATCGCCCGCCCTTACGGCTTCCCGGCGCCTCCGCCACTGCCCAGCCTTCCCCTCCACCAGCACCCAGCCAGCCACACATGGAGCACGAGCCTCTGTCGGCCGTTCTGCCCCCTCTGGACAGTGAGGGCGGGGCCCTGCCAGCCCCTTTGCGCCGCACCTCGTCCCCGTGCCCGCTAGAGATGTTCTGTGTGGTGGAAGGGGAAACCCCACCTCAGTTCACTTCTTCAGCTCTCCGCTTCCTGTAAGCCAGAACTCTGTCCAGATTTTTTTTTTTTTTTTTTTTTTTTTTTTTTTTTT
>NW_004955458.1:5567872-5570148 GCF_000276665.1 Chinchilla lanigera | reverse complement strand
GCCTTCAAGGGCTTCCCACTGCCAACCGAACAAAGTACAGGCTCCTTACAATAGCACATAAGACATGATTATTCACTTAGCCTGGCGTGGTGGCGCACACCTGTAACCCCAGCATTCGGGAGGCTGAGGCAGGAAGATCATTGGGAGTTTGAGACCAGCCTGGGCTACAAAGTGAGCTCCAAGCCAGCCTGAAGTGCATAGCGAGACCCTGTTTTAAAAAGCAAAAAAAAAAGATTATTCGCCTCTCCAGCAATTCCCTCTCCACCACATGTTCAAGCTGCCCTGGGCCCTCCACAGGTTGCTTTGTATGCACTGCTCCTTAATGCCCCTGGACCTTTGCACCTGCTGTCAGTTCTACCAGGGACGCCCTTTTCTCCCGGCCCCTTCAGTGCACGTCTTACCCCCTAGCCATCTTTCAGGTCCCAACTCCAGCAGGACCTCATCTGAGAGCTGTCCCAGTGTTCCTGCACAATGCCAGCGGTCGGCCCTGCCCTATGTGCTGCTACAACCGCGTACACATATCATCTCCGCCAGGCCGCGTCCTGCTGTATGAAGTCACTGTTTGCGCTGCTTGTCGCTCCCTCCCTCCGCACGTGAGCTCCAGGGAGCGGGGGCCATCGCTGCTCATCTCTGTTGACTGAATGAAATGCCCTGTAGTTCTCTCACCTCCAGTTCCAAAGCTAACTCAATGGTGGGCTGTGACCAGGGATCACCGCCCAGTACGGTGACCGTGCCCCCAAGGGCTTCAGCGTTGGAGGAGAATTCCAGGGTAGAGAAAAAGAAGCAGTGTGACTGGGGAGGGGTGAGTGAGGTATGCTCTTCAGGAAGATCAAGGAACCGGTAGCCGGGCGTGGTGGCGCACGCCTGTAATCCCACCACTTGGGAGGCTGAGGCAGGAGGATTGTTGCAAGTGTGGGACCAGCCTGGGCTACAAAGTGAGCTGAAGGCCAGCCTGAACTGCATAGGGAGACCCTGTCTCAAAAAGACAAAACAAACAAACAAGCAAACCAAGATCAAGGAATGGGAGGCAGGTGAAGAGAAGCACAGAGGAATCAGACCCCGAAGGAAATGCAGGCTCTGGTCGGACCCGCCGCGGCAGCAGCTCCACCGACTTCAAGTGTGTGTGCAGTTTGGGGAGAAAAGGAACAGGGAGGGGGCCCCCAGTGCAGCCCTTGGACCTGGATTTGTACCAGCGCTACCAGAGCCAGCGGCGAGCCTAGCAGGAGTCCCCTAGTAGCACCAGCAGGAAATCCAGGACTCAAGGTCTCCCAGGCCCCAGGACAGGTTGCTGAACCAAGTACCAAGGTCTCTGCTTCCCGCCTCGTCTCCAAGGAGAAAAACCCCCGCAGTGAGATCTGGATCATATGGTAAAAGGGTTCCAGCCCTAACTGCAGCGTGATAGCTGGGCTTGGATCCTGGAACAGGAACAAGGACATGACTGGAAAAAAATGCGAAATCCAAACAAAGGCAATAGTTTGGTTAATCGCTGTGTACCAATGCTCATCTCTCCATTTTGACAAATGTACCATGGTCAGACGAGAATTTAACTTGGGGGGGACGGGTAAAGGGTAAATGGGAACTCTGTACCATCTTTGCTACTTTCCTGTAAAGCCAGAATTCTTCAAAAGCCAAGTTTAAGATTTAGGAGGCCAAGGGCCAGGGATTTAGCTCAGCAGCACAGCGCCTGCCTGGCAAGTGCAAGGTCGTGAGTTCGATTCCTGGTACTGGAAAAAAGGAAAAAAAAAAAAGACTGAGGACCTTTAAAAAAAAAAAAATTAGGAGGCCGGGCTCGGCGGTGCACGCCTGTAATCCCAGCACTCGGGAGGCAGAGGCAGGAGGATCGTTGTGAGTTTGAGACCAGCCTGGGCCACAAAGTGAGCTCAAGGCCAGCCTGAACTGCATAGAGACCCTGTCTCAAAAAAGATAAAAACAAAATTAAAAAAACCCCAATTTATATGCGCCAAGCATTGCTTCCAGAGCACACGCGCCACAGCAGTGAACTAACAGAGGCGAATCCCTGCCCTCCGGGAGCGCGCGCTTTGGTGCATGTGGAGGGCAGCCTTATCTAACGCAGTACTATCCCTGCGGCTCCAGCTCACGCCTCCCAAGACCGCAGGATCCAGGAAGGGCTCCGCTTGACCCAAGGGAGAAGGCTTGAGCTGGCTCCCTCTTGGCTTCCGGGTCCTCGTGGAACTGTGTGCCCGGGCTTTCCCCTTTAATAAAATGAGCCAAGGGGCTGGGGATTTAGCTCAGCGGCACAGCGCCTGCCTGGCAAG
>NW_004955458.1:5564742-5566862 GCF_000276665.1 Chinchilla lanigera | reverse complement strand
AAAAAAAAAAAAAAAAAGAATGACCAGTTCTCCGTTGGCCTCAGTTTCCTCCTGCGTTACACGGAAGGGTTTGCTCTCCGCATCCCCTAGCGACTCTGACATTCTAGGATGCTGAGATGAAACCCCGTGTATTCTGCTGCGGTTTTGCTTTTAGTTTTTCAGGGACATTTTTAGTGCTACCCTTTATGATGTGCCAGGAGTGAATCTGACACCAGATGGCTTTTTTTTTTTTTTTTTTTTTTTTAATAAGAAAGACAAAGGGAGGGAGAAAAATATTTTCCAACTGGTAGTGCTGACAGCATTTTGGAAGGGAATCCAGAGACGCACAGAGGAGCTGCTCCAGCCTCGTTCCTCCTCCTGCACGAGGCCGCCCCAGCCTCCTCCAGAAATGGGGCGGAGCTTCTTTCTGGATAAGGCACACAGCGCGTCGTCTTGGTACCCTCTAGCCCAGGGTTATGGATTCCAGCTACAGTCGGGCTCTGGCTAAAGGCTGACTCTTTTGTTAATTAGAAGAGCAGAGAGACACCTGGCAAACCCAAAGCTAGCGCTCTCTGTTTAAGGGAACATTCAGGAAAAATAGCCAAAGTGCCAGTGTCTCTTCTGGAATTCCTGGGCTCTCAGATCCCAACTCCCTCTTTCCTTCCTGGGGCCGGGGTGGGGAGACTCGTCCTAGCTCAAAATGGCATGTAGCTCCCTTCTTAATCTGTGGTGCTACAGAGAAGGGGAATTCCTGGAATAAGCAACTTGGCAGGGTGCGTGGTGATGTCACCTGGGAATGCTGCCGTTGGGCTGCTTCAGCTCACTCAAGTCTTAGCTGTACCACTTACTAGCTGCTTGTTCGCTGAGGACAAGAGACCTCACTTTTCTCTCCCTTTGCTTCCCAACTATGAAATGGAATAGCTAGGGGCTGCGGATATAGCTCAGCAGCATAGTGCCTGCCTGGCAAGCGTGAGGTCCTGAGTTCGATTCCTGGTACCAAAAAACAACCCTCCCCCCCAAAATGGACTATCTACAATTCCTACATAGAAGCTTGTTGTGAGATAATACAGGAACAGTGCCTCTTCAACAGACCCTGGCACAAAGCAAGCATTCAGTATTGTTTTACCCGTCCAGCTACAGGACCTCAAGCTGGACAAGTCCTCAAAGCGGCTGTGCATGGAGAGCCTATTGTGTTGGTTTTTTTTTTGTTGTTGTTTTTGTTTTTGTCTTTTTGAGACAGGGTCTCACTCTGCAGTTCAGGCTGGCCTTGAGCTCACTTCGTAGCCCAGGCCGGTCTCGAACTCCCAACGATCCTCCTGCCTCAGCCTCCCGAGTGCTAGGATTACAGGCGTGTGCCGTGTCAGTCCCACTGACCTGTCCCTCCCTCTTCTGCCTCTTCCTTTACATCCCAGGAGACTGGAGGAAGCCTACACCGGAGGAGCAGAATTCATTCACTAGCCTTCAAGCCCCCCTAGAGAGACCTGGGGGAGACGGGGAGTCAGAGGTGAGAAGAGGACTGCTGGTGGCAGGCTGGGAGGTTGGGACCAATGCAGAAGACAGCAGATAAACCAATGCACCAAAGGCCACAGGTGGCGGGTGATGGCTGCGCGTGTGTTAATGGGCGGGCAATGGGCGGGGCAGGGGCCCGGGAATCCTCTTTCTAGGTTATTGGTGTCCTGAACAAAGAACTAGACAAGACTGACGAAAAAGGCCGAGAGGGTGTAGTTTCATTGAAGGCTAAAAAGAAGTATACTCTGCTGGGGAACAGCAGGCCTGTGGAAAGGGCTCACAGCGCCCCCCAGGCTGAAGGGAAAGTGTCCAAAATACCTGGGTTGGCCTCCTTCATGCAAATATGGCGCTGAGGATAACTGTCCTACCAACAACTCACTCATCCTCACACCAGATATAAACTGTCCCATCAAAAATGTGCTTGGGGGGCTGGGGATTTAGCTCAGCGGCAAAAGCGTCTGCCTGGCAAGTGCAAGGTCATGAGTTTGGTTTCCGGTACCGGAGAAAAAAAACCAAAAACAAAAAAAAAAAAAAAAAATCTGTCTGGCTAAAAATGTGCTTGGTCTCTTGCAGATGTAAACAAAAGGGCAGAAGCAGTTTCTTTTTTTTGTTGTTTTTTGTCTTTTGGGTTT
>NW_004955458.1:5562586-5564512 GCF_000276665.1 Chinchilla lanigera | reverse complement strand
CCTTGAGCTCACTTTGTAGCCCAGGCTGGCCTCAAACTTGCAAGGATCCTCCTGCCTCAGCCTCCCGAGTGCTGGGGTTACAGGTGTGCGCCACCACGCCCGGCTGGCTTTTCCTTTTAGGGAACACCTTGCTCAACCTGTGAGGTGTGGGTTTTTATGACCCTTGACACACCCCATCCACTTGGCAGTCAGGTTGCCCCAGCCCTAATCTCCTGCCTTATAGGCTGTAACTCTGGTGCATCCTTGCCCACCTGAGAACCTGTTTCTGATGCAGTGTGTCTTGGTTACTTTTCTCTCGTTGCTGGGACAAAATATCTGACACCCCATATTAAGGAAGGGAAGGTTTATTTAGCTCACAGTGTGTGGAGGTTTCAGTCCATACTCTGCTGGCTCCAAGGCAGGGTGGCACATAGCAGAGGGCAACCGTTCATCTCGGTGGAAAACGGCAAAAGCAACCAGAGAAAAAGGGAGGAGCAGCAAGGAAGCCTCTTTCCCTCCCTTACACTGTGTCTTTTTTTGTTGTTATTTTTTCTGGTACCAGAAATCGAACTCACAACCTTGTGCTTGCCAGGCAGGCACTGTGCTGCTGAGCTAAATCCCCAGCCCCGCTCCCTTACATTGTATGCAAACTACCTGCCCCAGGGCAGATGCAGCAGTCACACCCATAATCCCAGCACTGGACCATGAATCAATCATAAACTCTAGAAGCCCGCCGCATGACTGCATGAGGCTTTGAGGGGACATCCAGACACAAACCATAACAATGTCACAAAACCTTGACTGAAGAGCTCCCTGAGGCCACCTCCTGCTCCTCTGTCACCCACACAAACACCCAGCAGAAGCTGCTTACAAGCAAGGACGTCGGAAGTGTTGACTGGTTGGTTGAACTGTTCAGTGGAACCAGGCTGGAACTGGCTGGGCAGGGGGAGACAGAGGCCGCTGAGCACCTGGTCCACACATTCACGGCCTCCCCACCTCCCCAGACAGAAGTTCCCTAAGAGCAGAGACTTGCCTTCCCGTTCCCCACGACATCCCACCCCTTGCCCGGTGACTGGTGTGCGGTGTCTACTTACAGAGCGGTAGTCTTCTTCTGCCTCTTCTGCTAGTCCTCTTCCCTCCGGCATTTTCTTTCTTTCTTTTTTTTTTTGGTACCGAGAATTGAACTCAGGACCTTGCACACGCCAGGCAGGCGCTTGTGCCGCTGAGCTACATCCCCGGCCCTCCTCCGGCATTTTCAGCCAACTCTTTTTTTTCTAGGTGATTCTTCTGTCTACAAAAAAAGTCACCTTTCTTTATTTTGTAAACTCTTTCACTGTTTCTACCCCGTACCCATCAGCTTATTTTCCTGTTGACCCCATCAACTATGGAGGAACACGATAGCTGGCATTTATGTGTCAGAACCTTCCAGCTCAAACAGTGAGCAAGGCTATCATTTTTCTTCCATAGTCAGAGAGGTTAGTTCCACCTTCAGGGAAAGCGAGGCTCTGAGTCAGCTTCTCTGAGATTCTTTCCGAAAGCCTTGGCCTCGTGGGTCTCCCCTTAGGCGTCCTTCGCCAGGGCTGCATAACACGCCGATGCCTGAGCTAGTCACTGATGCGGAGGCAGGAAGACCCCGCGTGGCTGAGATCCACCAACGTTCATCCTCTGTGGCTTAGGAGGGAGTCTGCTTCCCTGGCTACTGGGCGGGGGAATGTCAAGACAGAATCAAGGGGGCTGGGGATTTAGCTCAGCGGCAAAGCGCCTGCCTGGCAAGCGCAAGGTCGTGAGTTCGGTTCCTGGTACTGGAGAAAAACCAAAAAAAAAAAAAAGACAGAATCAAGGCTTTACACGGCGTTCACACACAAACACACACACACACAGGGTAGGGCGTGGCTGCTGAATCTATGGAGTACCAATAACTTTCCAATAAATTGTTTTTCTGCTGCA
>NW_004955458.1:5556747-5560676 GCF_000276665.1 Chinchilla lanigera | reverse complement strand
AAAAAAAAAAAAAAAGAAGCAAGCTGATTCTTCCCCTGGAATGCCAGAGAAGCTCAGGAACTGGAAGTAGCAAGTAAGTCAGACGGCAGGGCCTCAAACCTGGAAATCGCTCAAAGAGCAATTAGACTCAGGAAACCTAGCACAATCAGGGAACTTCCTGTGTCCGCTATCCCGCTCTCGTAAGACACAGGAGATATGAAATAGATACTGGAGTTTGCTGACAGGGGTGAGGGTATAGCAGAGAAGGGAGTGGGGTCAAAACACTGAGTGGGAGTCACTAGAGGCCTTTTGCTGACAAAAAAAACAAACTGCGCCAGAGAAAAAAGGCAACTGACATTAACAACGGTGCTCTTCAGCGAGGGTCTAGACAGCCAGCCATTGACTGTCCCACCTTACGCACATGGGGAGTGGCCACCTGGCTCTCTACTACCTCCCTCTCCAAGATGGAGGGACAGCCATGGCAACCAGACAGCTGAGGAAAGTCTCCAACACAATCCAGACTGAAGCAACAGAATACCTGAAACCAGAGGAAACACACAATACCAGAAGTAACACCCTCAGAAGGATAAGATGCATCCAAAAAATGTGAAACTTTTTTTTAAAAGGATGAAAACACCGTTGACATTTTTTGTTGTTATTGCTTTGAGACTGGGTCTCACTGTGCAGTTCAGGCTGGCCTTGAACTCACTATGTGGCCCAAGGTAGCCTTGAACTTGCTAGGACGATCTTCCTGCCTCAGCCTCCTGAGCGCTGGGATACAGGCATTGTAATGGTTGATAGATTGTGTCAACATGAGAAGTTTAGAAGCTTAACTAAGCACCTCAGCAGGGTCCTCATTTTGTAAATATCCTGAGCGTGTGCAAGAGGAGGGCACAGAGATGGTATAAGTGTAAAGGACCCACCCTAGTGTAGAGAGCCTACATACAAAATAAGGGAGGAAAACAGGCTTGCTCTTCCCTTTTGGCTCTTGCTGCTTTTGCTGTCTTGTGCTGCCTTTTTTGTTTTTTTCTTTTGTCGTTTTGAGACAGGGTCTCCCTCTACAGTTCAGGCTGGCCTTAAACTCACTTTGTAGCCCAGGCTGGTCTCGAACTCGCAACGATCCTCCTGTCAGCCTCCTGAGTACTGGGATTACAGGTGTGCGCCACCACATCCGGCTTCTGCTGCCTTGAATTGTTACCCCTCTGCCATACCACCCTGCCTTGGAGCCAGCTGACTATGGATTGAAACCTCCACAAACTGTGAGCTAAGTAAACCTTTCCTTCCTTAATTTTAGGTATCACGTATTTTGTCTCAGCAATGAGAGAAAAGTAAACAAGACAGGCATGTATCACTATACCTGGCTTGAAATTTTTAAAGAAAGAAAATGAAAAGGGGTAGCAGGGCATGGTGGCGCACACCTGTAATCCCAGCACTCAGGAGGCTGAGGCAGGAGGATTGTTGCAAGTTCAAGACCAGCCTGGGCTAAGAAGTGAGCTCAAGGCCAACCTGAACTGCATAGGGAGACCCTGTCTCAAAAAGACAAAAAACAAAAAAAAAAACCCTAAAGTCTCAGGAATCAAACCGGTAAAACTTCCAAGCTGCAAAATTAGCAGTTGGAAAACAAAAGAGCAATATCTTCAAAACTGTGACGGAAAATAATTTTTCTGGGTAAAATTTTTTTACCCAGCCCAAACTACCAATCAAGTGTAAAGGCAGGGGAGGGAGAAATAGAGCCATTTTAAAGATACAAAAGTCTTTAAAATATCACCTCCTCCTAGGGCCCTAGGCACTCTTTCTTATCAAGCTACTGGAGGATGCACTTCAACAAAACAAGAAAGTAAACCAAAAATTTGGAGACCAGAAGAGAGGGAAAGAGCATAGGGCCCGGCTAGAGGTGTAGCTGCAGGGTGGAATGCCTGGCCACGCTGGGCCGGGTCCCATCCCCAGGACACAGCACCTCTGGCAATAAGAAGTCCAGAATGGCAGGTACACTTCAGGCCTACTGGCCAACAGAGAAAGCTGCTAGGATGGAGCACCCACAGGACAAATACCCTCCAGGGGGAGAAAACAGCTGATAAGACTCTGTGACAGGTTTGGCCACATGCAAAACCGCGTGGAAAGGGTGTTTCACAGAACTGCTGAGGTGTGTAGGAGGACAGAGCCCCAGATTCAAAGAAAAATAAGCACATTTTTAAAAAATGAGACAAAAATTGTACAAGAGAAAATGTAAACAGAGCAGACAACAAAACATTATATTAGAAAAGGAAATGTAACCAGAATACTTGCCTCAAGAAGGAACAATATTTACAGAGTGGATAACAAAATCCTTGAGCACAGCTTTAACCCACTATGCTAGAAACAAAATGGGGGCGGGGGCCCGGGAAGAGGTAAGCAGAGAATCAAAATCCACTACCAAAACAAGAATAGGCAAATTAGAGAGAGGAATCCAGAATGGAACTGTATATATTATTTATTTATTTTTTAATTTTTTTTTCTTTTTTGGTCTTTTTGAGACAGTGTCTCACTATGCAATTCAGGCTGGCCTTGAGCTCACTTTGTAGCCCAGGCTGGTCTCGAATTCTCAACGATCCCCCTGCCTCAGCCTCCCCAGTGCTGGAATTACACGCGCATGCCACCATGCCCGGCTCGTATGTATATTATTTAGAAATAAGGAAAGAAGCCGGGTGTGATGGCGCACACCTGTAATCCCAGCACTCAGGAGGCTGAGGCAGGAAGATCGCTGCGAGTTCGACACCAGCCTGGGCTACAAAGTGAGCTCAAGGTCAGCCTGAACTACATAGATAGACCTGCCTCAAAAAGACAAAAAAAAAAAAAGAGGAAAGAAATACCAGAAGAAACAGCTCAGAGTTGATAGCATGGCCCCTGGCGACCAGGGTAAGGGTGAGGAAAAGGCCAGGGCGACTTCCATTTTTGTTACAAGCCTTTTAGCACTATTTGATTTTTTTTAGCTATGTGTGTGTGTCATCTTGATAACTATTAACTTTATGAAGCAACTATTGCCCTGGGGCCACATCCTTCTACAGCATGCCTGCAGGGCTCAGGGTGGACTGGAGGCAGGGCCCCCACCGTCGTCCTCTCCAGGGTGGGCACATTCACCAGTTCACCCCTTTCTCAGATCCGTTTTCCCCATCTGCGCCTGTGGTGGCCACCGGCCTGTGGCTGCAGAAACCTGTATGCTTCAGAACTGTGCCTCTAAGGCCTTGCGGGTACTGTGCGCTCTGCCTCCCAGGCTGTCCTTCCCGCCCCCACTCTCACTGAGACTGAGGAGGCAGAGAGCGTTTGCTCCGCACCCCCTAATGTGCCCTAAATACTTCCTCTGTGTGCGCCCCCTCTACACCTCCAGGGCTAGCGGTTAGCTGTACTGCAATTGGCCTTCGCTTTGGCTCTCCCACTGGACTAGAAGCCCCAGGAGGACAGGAACTCTAATTCCCTGGAGCTCCAAAATAGGGGCTTGGGAAGAAGGAGTCAGTATTATGCAACTGGGTGAATGCGGGACTGTAAGGGTTTATAAATATTCAGATGAGTTAATGATTCACCAAAAAAACCTTGCAGACTTCACTCCTATCTTTTTTTTTTTTGTTTTTTTTTCCGGTACCGGGAATCGAACTCACGACCTCGTGCTTGCCAGGCAGGCGCTGTGCTGCTGAGCTAAATCCCCAGCCCCACCTCGCTCCTATCCTAAGTAAAAGTCCTCGCCTCCTTCTCCATTGCGTTGCCTACTCTCCGCCTTCCGACAAATCACTACTTTTCAGACAAGCCGAGTGTGTCCGGTGCTCACCTCCCAATCTCGGCTCCAGCCTCCACCCCGTGAGGAGGCCCGCGCCCCTCTGTGATGAGGCCCAGCTCCGGTACCAGGCTTTCTAATGAGATTGCACTAGAGGCATGAGCTGCCGGTGGGTATCCGTCTGCCCAGCTCTGTTTGCTTTTTC
>NW_004955458.1:5548799-5555967 GCF_000276665.1 Chinchilla lanigera | reverse complement strand
AGGGAGGTCTGGCTCGGTCCGGGAACCTGTAAATACCCGCCGGGAAACTCGATCTGCTCCTGCCCTTTCCTTATTTAGGAGCAGGGCTGCAGCCCGGCGCGGAGGGGCCGCGGGGGGCTCAGGTCACGTGGCTTCGTGCGACCTGGGGGTGGGGACGGAGGCCGTGATCGGGGGCGCGCTGTCGCCCCGAGTAGTTGGCTTTCCCAGGCTCCCACATCTAACGTCGGGGTGCGGAGCGAAGGGCGCGGGTCTGCCCAGCTCCGGGACCCGCCACCCCTCCGGCCCTCTCTGAGCGCCTGGGCCGGGCGTGTCCGGCCTCAGCCTCGGGCCTCGGCGGGCTTGAGGCGGTGGAGTGCACCGCAGGCTCCCGCGCCGGGCTGGTGGGACGGGAGCAGGCAGGTTCGCGCTGGGCCCGGGCTCCCCCGTCCTGGGGGAGGCGGTGCGGAGGGGCAGCTGCTCCCCCCAGCTTCCCCGGCTCAGTGCCCAGGGACAGCAGCAGGGCCCGGGAGGACGGCCTCCGCTGGGAGTGGCTTCCAGGCTCGGGGAGAGGCAGCGGGGGTGTGCAGAAAGAAGGCAGCGCGTGGCCTGAAGGTTCCAGTGCGGTGGCGGGAAAAGTCCGTAAAGCAGAAAGAAAATCCAGCAGAGCTGGGAGAAGCATCTGCGTCAGACTGGGACCTGGGTGGAGGATCTGAGGACCGGTGGAAGTTGGGTTGTGTCTGCAAGGGTGACCACGCAGGAGGGGAGGGGTAGGGTGTCAGGCAGAACTGCCCGCGCTGCGCTGGCACCGGCACAGAGGGGCAGAGTCCCAGGCACTTAGCTCCTCGTGACAGCAGCACCGGTGGGCGTGGGGAAAGCGCAGCGGAGGGGACCGGCGAGGAGGACAGAGGCCAGGTGCAGGGGGCCCGGGGTGGCAGGCGAGGCATCTGAGCAACTTCATTCTGAGGGTCTTGGAGGAACAGCTGCATTTTCTAGGAGAGCTGGGGATGGATTTGAATTTGGGACCTACAGAATGAAAAAGTGCTTAGGAGTCTGGTACCGACTTCCCCTGAGAGGAAGGAAGGAAGGAAGGAAGGAAGGAAGGAAGGAAGGAAGGAAAAATAATTTGGAGGAAAGTTGGTGATCGATGATGGTGATGATGACAGGTACTATTATCTCTACTGTTTTTTTTTTTTTTTTCTTTTTGAGTGAGTCTCACTATGCAGTTCAGGCTGGCCTTGAGCTCACTTTGTATCCCAGGTTGGCCTTGAACTCACAACGGTCCTCCTGCCTCAGCCTCCCCAGTGCTGGGATTATAGGTGTGTCCACCACGCCCAGCTTTATCTCTACTTTTCACATGGAGAAAGCGAGCCAAGAGCTAAGTGGCTGGGTTGGGGTGATGAGCATGTCTGAACCTTGCAGAATGCATCATCTGAAGCCCCTGCAAGGTTTTCTAGGCTCCTCTGTAGAAAAGCTCCAGCCAGGTATGGTGGTCCGTGCCTGTTATCCCAGCACTCTGGGAGGCTGAGGCAGGAGGATCACAAGTTCAAGGCCAGCCTGGGCAATTTAACAATTGAGCAAGAGCCTGTCTCCAATTAAAAGGCGTATTGCTTCCCGACCTTTTGGTTGAGATCAAGTGTAAAATTAAAAGGCGTGAGGGATATAGCTCAGTGCAAAGGCCCTGCATCAGTACATACACACACACACACAGACACACACACACACACACACACACACACACACAAGCTACGCATCCTCCTGACCCCCAGCCTTCAGTATCTGGCGCTCCCACGTTTCAGTCACTGTTACCAGTTTCCCTTCTACCCCCCACCTCACCTTAGCCAAGGAGCATGCTTAGCCAAAGGGATGCCGGGACAGGACTGCACTGCACAAGCCTTGCGACAGGGGGGCACAGGGCGCTGGAACCCTGGTGCCAAGATCACACCTTCCCAGTTACAATACAGCAGAAACCAAGACTTCGGGAACAATTAGAAAACTAAGAAAGTGAATGTGTTGCATTTGTAACAATAATAACAACTCCACAAAAACGTAACATTTCAATGATGTCAGAAAGGGCCCCCTGCACTTACCCCCTGCTTTCTGTAGGGGAAAGGGTAGGGTCCTGCAGGGGAGAGCCTGTGCTTGTCTCCCACAGGAAGCTCCTCTAGCTCCATTTCCCTTTCCCCAGCTTCGGTCCAGGAACACCCAGTCTGACTTCAACAGCCGCAGGGGATCAACAGGATGGTCACTCCAAGGGAGCCCCACCCCTGCTGTCCTCAGTACAGCTGGGGGGCGGGCAGTGCCTGTGCTTCCAAGTTGCTTCTCACCAACCTCTCAGAGAGACTAAGGGCCAAGGATGGAGCAGGTAGGTGACCAGGACAGCTAGTGGGTCTTTGGGAGGGTTTTTAGGCCAAAAAAGCCCTAGTTTCAACCATCACTTTTTTTTTTTTTTTTTTGGAGACAGGGTCTCCCTATGCAGTTCAGGTTGGCCTTGAGCTCGCTTTATAGCCCAGGCTGGCCTCAAACTCACAATGATCCTCCTGCCTCAGCCTCCCAAGTGCTGGGATTACAGGCAGGTGCCACCACCCCCAGCTCAACCATCACTCTTGAACCAAATGAAATGGGCCACCTGAAGTCACGTAGGAAGCAGCCTGCCTGGCAAGCCCAAGGTCCTGAGTTCGATTCCTGGTACCAAAAACAACAGATAAAGCCACATAGGAAGCAGTCGGCCTCAGACCTGTAGGCAGAAGGCTATTCACGAGGCTGTTGTAGGCAGAAGTTAGTTAGTTTATTTATTTTTTGTGGGTTTTTTTTTTTTGTTGTTTTTGTTTTTGTCTTTTTCAGACAGGGTCTCACTATGTGTTTCAGGCTGGCTTTGAGCTCACTTTGTAGCCCAGGCTGGCCTCAAACTGGCAATGATCCTCCTGCCTCAGCCTCCCCAATGCTGGGATTACAGGCATGCGCCACCATGCCCGGCAAGAGGCAGAAGTTAGAATAGCCCCTTGCATCCACCTCCCTCACCACCTTAACTGTAGGAAGAGACGCCCCTGAGACCCGAGAGCTTTTTTTTGTTTTTTTCCGGTACTGGGGATCGAACTCATGACCTTGGGCTTGCTGGGCAGGCACTTATGCCACTGAGCTATATCCCCAGCCCCCAGAGTGCTTTTTAGAGCAGAGATCTGTTCCCAGCAATCTGGGGGCATAGCGGCGGGAAGCCCAGACCTCAGGAATCCAAACCTTGTCTGCATTTCGAGGTTTCACTTTTCAATAAAACTGCCACTAACTTTGTGGTCTCTAGGGCACAGAGTTCTTACCAACCCTCTGGGGAGATTTTGCCTCGGGCACATCTCCCTCATTCACACACACACACACACACACACACACACACACACACACCCGGGTCCTGTTCACACCCACATGCCTCTGGCCTGGGAAGGATTTCTGTGACACACGAACCTTTCCTTGACCTCAAAGTAAGAGGTCCTTGAGGGTCATCCTGCATCTTTCAGGCACCACCAGACCCCTACCCACGGAAGGGACGTGAGCACACATGAGGTGCAAGCAGTGTTCTTCTAATACTGGGTCACAACCCAGAAGTGGATCCTAAAATCTATTTAAAGAGCATCTTTGAAAGTGAAATAGAATACACAATACCTGCAATAGAAAATATCAGACGGTACGCACGGGTCGAAGAGAAGCACTATGCCATGAAACTGTTGTTTCTGCTACCTCACAAAATGCATTTCTTGCTATGGGCCCCTGAACCCCTGGACAAAAGAACCCTGGATAAGACCTAAAGATGCACAGAGCAAATTCATAAGATGTGCCCGTTTTCTGTCAGGCACTAAGCCAGAAGGCCCCCCAAAACTTCATTTTTATTATTATTATTATTATTTTTGTCTTTTTGAGACAGGGTCTCGCTATGCAGTTCAGGTTGGCCTTGAGCTCACTTTGTAGCCCACGCTGGCCTTGAAGTCACAACGATCCTCCTGCCTCAGCCTCCTGAATGCTGGGATTACAGGCATGCACCACCACGCCCGGCTCCCCCAAAACTTCAGTAATGAAGAGGACAGCATCTCAATATACCTTCTAGTTGGGAAGCCAATAGACTTACCATTCCCAGACAATGTGGCAAGTGCCCTGTGAGCATATGTAGCCTACAAAACCCTCATATGAGAGTAGGCATCTGGGAAGGGTTCCAAGAGGAGGTGGCGCAGAGTTCTCAGGAAGAAAAGATAGCGATTAGGTTCTAGCATCTCCTTCATCCTGTAGACAGAGAACTATGGTAAAGTGTTAAGAACTCAAGTCTAAATGTCTAAAGACAAGCCCTAGTTCTGATTTTCTTTTTCAGAAGCGAGACCTTAGAGGACTCAATATTTCAGACTGTTTCTTTGCCTACAGAATGGGCATAATTGCTGCTGTTAACCTCAAAGAAGTGAGACATGCAAATGAGACAACGTATATGAAGGATTTTTTTTTTTTTTTTTAATCTTTTTGAGACAGGGTCTCCCTGTGCAGTTCAGGCTGGACTTGAGCTCACTTTGTAGCCCAGGCTGGTTTCAAACTCACAGCAATCCTCCTGCCTCAGCCTTCCCAGTGCTGCGCCACCATGCCTGGCTATGAAAGATTTTTGAAATGCTAAAAGGGAATGGACTGTCTCTGCGGATGGAGGTAGAGAGGTAAAAGTGTTCTACCCACCACTGCAGTGGTCGGGTCCCAGCGCCTCCTCAGCCCTCCGCTCCCTGTTCCTGCTGCCACAGACCTGCCCTGCAGGAGGGCAGGGGCCGGGACAGACAGGCCTCCTAGCATCCTGAACACTGAATATTTATCGTGAAGATCCTGTTCTCTTCATGGTGGGAGGTACATATGTCAGAACTTCTTTTTTCCTCTGTTAATGAATTAGAAGCTACCCAAACTCAGTGTTTAAAGTTACATAAGCATCATTCAGATCTTCTGTAACAGCCACTTTCATTTTTAAAAAAACAGAATTTCCATGAAAATGGTGTTATATAAAAAGAGTGTGAGTGTGTGTGCAGGAAGAGCAGCACAGGCGGGCAGAAGCACCGTCAAGGCACACAGGCACCGACGTGTCATGATGAAAGGGACTGGGAAAGTTTTTTTGTTTTTGTTTTTGGTCTTTTTCAGATAGGGTCTCGCTAGGCAGTTCAGGCTCACTTGAGCTCACTTTATAGCCCAGGATGGTCTCGAACTCAGAACGATCCTCCTGCCTCAGCCTCCCGAATGCTGGGATTACAGGCATGTGCCACCACACCCGCCTTGAACCTGGGAAGTTTTGACCCACTTGTCCCTTGAACACCAGGGAGACCTGATGCGTGCTGGGCAATGGGACGTACAGCAGGAAGCCCACTAGCTGCCCCACCCCCTAGGGCCCAGACAAGTTCTGGCCTTTTGGGGAAGCCCTTTCTTTGGCAGGGTGAGTTCCATTGTGTCGCAGCATATTCGAGTTAGAAGCAGCTCAGAAAGCACCTCTTGGGGCTGGGGATATAGCTCAGCAGCACAAGTGCCTGCCTGGCAAGCGCAAGGTCCTGAGTTCGACTCCCAACACACACACACACACACACACACACACACACAGCACCCTCACAAACTTGCTGTACACCAGTCCCGCCAACCTTGACCTGAACAGCCCTCTTCCTCCCAAGGCAGTTCACATCACCTGTAGGCAGATGTAGATCAACGAAAAGGACCCGATACTGAGCTGGAACCTGCCTTTCTGGAGCTTCCACCTTGTGGAGACAAGCGGAAATCTCTGGAAATCTCTCACCTACAACCTTGAGCTGCGAATTTATGAGTTTAAAGTCCAAGAGGGTCCCCCGGGGCCCTAAAGAGCATGCAGGGAGCAGCCGGAGGCCACAGAACTGAAACTTCAGCCTGAGAGACCTCCAGCCAGCTCGACTGAGGGCGGGACTATCAGGGAAGGGGTGCCCGAACGAAAATAAAGCGAGGAGCTCAGGAAAGCCTTCTTCCTCACGTCCGCGTCTCATCTGAACTGCGGTGGTCCCAGTCCCGAGGTCGGTCCCAGCTTGGGCACTGGGGTGCTAGGTCGTCTCCCCTCCCCAAACCCCTTTCGGGATGCCATGGTTGCACTCTTTCCCGTGAATCAGCGCGTCCTAAATCGGGCCAAGCAGGAAGTAAGGCAAC
Organism: Chinchilla lanigera; assembly: GCF_000276665.1. Taxonomy (NCBI): domain Eukaryota; kingdom Metazoa; phylum Chordata; class Mammalia; order Rodentia; family Chinchillidae; genus Chinchilla; species Chinchilla lanigera. The sequence continues at coordinate 5,549,829 of NW_004955458.1, read as the reverse complement.
TGCCCCGAGCCCCGGCCCAATCCAGTTTAAACTTCTGGGCTCGCCCAGGTTGCCCAGGTTACCCGAAGGGCGGAACCATTCCGCCTCCCCGAGCAGGCGGCGGCGACTGGAACACCCGAGCACCGAGCAGGAAAACGTGAGCTTTGGAGTGGCCTTTTTAAGTAGTTGGGAGGGGGTGTGGCCGAGGAGACGGGGAGGCCGCAGCTCGGCGAGGGGGAGTGGCCCGGAGGCGTGGCCGTGGCGATTGGAATGTTGTTGGGTCCTCGCACCGCATAGTAAGGAGGGGCCACGCCCCTTTTCTCCGAGAGGGCCAATCGGAGCGCCGGAGCGGTTTCAAGTCTCCCCCGCCAGCCTGCCCGCCCGCCACCCCACCCCCCCTCGGGGATTCGCGTTTTCCGTAACAAAATAGCTAAGCTCTGGATTGTCCGCAGCCCCGGCCGCTCGCGAGTGGAGGGTCCCGGGGCCTAGGACGCCGGCCCGGGGTGCGAAGCACCGGCAGGCCGTGGCAAGGCCGGGTCAGCTGCCGAGAGGCGCGCGGGGGTGGGCTCTGCAGCCGCGGGTTGTTTATCTGGAGTACGGAGGGGAGGGGGGAGCCTGGAAACCGCCCCGTGTCCCATTTCCTCCTCTTGTTTTCGCTCCGGATTCTCCATGTTGGACCCAAACTGAGGAGCCCGGAGCTGCCACCGGGGGATCGGGGCCGGGGGCACCCGGGGGAGCCGCTGCCCGGGCCGCCCGCCCTCCGTCCAGGCCACCTCCCTTCGCGGCCCGGGGAGGAAACGAGAAGGGGGGATGTGAACAGCGGTGGGAGCCGAGACTAGGGAGCCAGAGCGGAGCGGGCCCCCGCCCAGGCCCCCAGCCCAGCCCTGCCCAGCCTGCGCGCCCGCCCGTCCTCCCGCCCAGCCAGCCCGGGCCCGCGGAATTGTTAGATGGAACACGGCTCCATCATCACCCAGGCGCGGAGGGAAGACGCCCTGGTGCTCACCAAGCAAGGTAGGGGCAGCAACTTCCCAAAACTTTGCGTCGCCCCCGG
>NW_004955458.1:5532910-5548179 GCF_000276665.1 Chinchilla lanigera | reverse complement strand
ACAGAGCCGCGTTTGTTTAGCCCACGAGCGGTGTCCCTGGTTACATAATTCGCCGGATGGCATCAGACCCGGCGTGTTTCTGAATCGCGCAGCGAAAAAGTGCGAGTTGGCCGTGGACGGCGCCTCGCAGCCCCCGCCTTCCTGCGCGTCCGGAGGAGAGGCGGCCCCCCTCCCGCGGCCGGCCCCGGGGGGCTCGGAGCCCCGGCGCGGGGAGACCCTGCCTCCCGCGGGGGCGGGGTGGAGGCTGGGTCCGCGGATCGGACGCTTAGTTTGGGATCTGGGGGCGGCCCCGAAACTCCTTCCTCTTCCCCCCACGTCCTAGTGGCCTAGGGGACTGTGTCCAGAATAGCGGGTAGAATTTCCGTTGGGAGCGAGGACTGACCTCGGTTTTTTTCTGGACAGCTCCCAGGACGTGGGTCCACTTGGCCCCCAAGGCGGGCAGTGAGCGCGTTCCTGGGATAAGATCTGCTCCTGCGCCTCTGGGTCCCCTTCCAAGAGGTGTGAAGGGCCCGTGCTGCGATTAAATGTAGCAAGGCCTGCAGCCTGGTGGGCGGCCGCCGCAGGGCCTCTTGTGTCGCCCCGTACCCCCGCTGCCACCCTTCCACTCGGCTTCGGGAGCCAGCGGGTCACTTATTCCTTGGCGGAGTTCACGTTCCCCAGAACTCCCCCAACTTGCTAGGGGCAAAACAGCTGGGGTGGTGTGTCAGCCTCTGTGGAATTCCCTCGGTGGAATGGGGTGGGTAGGGTACGCCTCCTGACTCCCCCGGCCAGGCAGGGATGGAGCTGTTCCTACGCAGACCACAACCCGCAGAAGGCCTCCCCGACCTCCTGCAGGAGCGCTGGTGGGCCAGGGTGACCCAGCAGGCCGGTGTGACCCAGGCAGCAACTTAGCTGCCTCCTCTGGCTGTCCGGCTGTGCTGAGAGCTGGGAAAGAGGCTGCCCTGTGTGTGTAACTCACTGCTGGACTTGTCCCAGTCTTCCCCACCTCCTCCTGGAAAAAGACCTTCAGAGCGAGAGGTGGAGACGTCTGCCTGCGCAGGAAACACGAGGGGGCTGCGCCGGTGGGTCCTGAGGGCGGCTTGTGTAGGGGGGCCCATGCCGCCGGAAGCAAGGAGGGCTGGGCTGCGAAGCGGCCACTGAAAGAGCAGGGCTGGAAGTTGCGTCCACCAGGGCCGGCGTCAGGCAGTAGCAGAACTGAGATCAGCAGAAAGTCTGGCGACTTCTTGACAGCGTCGGTCGGTTGGATCTTCTTGAGGTTAACGTTTTCATTTTCTTTTTGGGAGTGTGGTTTATCTTTCAAACTTAGGCCTGGAGGAATCTGAATTCTTAAACCAGCAGCCCCTGGATGGGTCTCTCCCTCCCCTCCGTTGTAATTCAGTTGCATTCCAGAGAGGACAAACTCGGTGCCTGGGCTTCCTGGGCACGCAGCAGCCTCCAGGCCAACTCTGAGTGCTGCATCATTGCAAACACAGTCTGCGTCTCCAAACAAAAACCACAGGGAGGGAGCGAGCCCGTGTTTTAATTAGCTCCTTCAGGAGTTCTGTCCCCACCCTCTCTGCCTCATCCCGTCCCTAAGCCCTGCCTTTTTAGAGGAAAGAAGTGTAAGGCAGTTTATTAAGAAGTAAGTTTCTGGGAAGAATTGTTTCTAAGATGGGTGGCTTTTTAGTGAAATTGTTTTCGATTGCAGATCTTTTTCTTTTTTTTTTTCATTTTGAGCATTCTGTGCCCTGAGCCTTAAAGCTGTCTGGGTGCGTTGATGACTCAAAAGTAATTACAGTAGGGGAAGCGGAGCAAAGTTCTGAAAGCATCAGTGATGAAAGCACCAAGATTGGATCATCATCGCAGACAGATGGGGGAAAGGGCCTTCTGGTACAAGGAGGGCAGGCGTGTGTGTAACATCTGAAGTAAAAGTATCACTTAGGCGAGGATGGCTGCCTTTTGCAGCTCCGTGTGGGGGTGGTACCCCGTTGCTGTGAGGTTGTGCTTGGGGAAAAGCCAAGGAAACAGGGCCCACTGAATGTGAGATCGGAGGAGGCAGCCCCTCTCGCGCTGGTGACCCGCAGGTCCTTTGCGGGGAGTCAGAGACACTGCTGACAGGAGGTCTACTGTCCCTTCTTCTGTGTGGAACTGTACGGGTTTTGATAATTACTAATAGGAAGGCTTCCTCTGAGAGACTCACATTTCTCCAGAAATTGGGATGTGGCATGGTTTTTCTAGCACTGCTTTCTCCTCAGAAGGGAGAAGTTCTGCCTTATTCTCTCCAGGAACTAGTCAGGTACCTTTTGCTGTAGATGTCACTAACCCTTAACACGACAGGCGGCAGAGTGCCCTGCCTGACAGCGCTTCCTCCCGACTGGCTCTGGGTGGGAACCTGCCCAGCGGCAGGGCCCGGGGTGCATGGGTAGAGTGGACTCCTCCCTCCTGGCCTGGCCGCCTCTGGGCCTCTTTGCCCTTCCTTTCCCAGGGGCTGCTGAGACTTCTTGCCCCTGTGTTTTCTCTGGAGTTTTCCTCCTGTCTTCGGTGATAAGTGGCCTGTGTGGCCGTTTACGCTTGTTGCTCCTACCCTAAGGGCCCCATGGGAATAGTCCTAACCCAGCAACAAAGTTTGCAAATACCCACATCTGGGGCTGGAGCCTTGCATCTCACTTGCAGAGGCCTCCGCTGAGCTGGAGTTGGAATTCCCATGAAGAATCCTGTGTGTCTGGCGGATGGGGTACTGCTGGCTCCTGCGCCATTAGAGAGAAGTTAAAAAGTTAGCTAGAGGAGGGAGGGGGAAGTTTTTTTCCTCTCTGTAGCACCTTCCAAATCCTTCTGCGTGTACTTTGTTAAAATAGGAACCACTGCACAAGTCGCATTTGCAGCCAGCGTGAAGTAATGCTCCCAGGCCTTCTGTGGAGGGTTAGTAGAAATGCTCCTCATGTGGGAAATAAAGACAATACGTAAATATTTGTGGGATAATGTATGTGTGTGGTCACACACTCTCTACCCTTCTTTCTGTTTTCTTCTAAGTGTTTGAGGTATTTGGAGTATTGTCTTTGCTTCTGAGTGTGGGAAGGTTGGTTCTTGTCGGACCAGGGCAGTGTTCATTCTTCCCTAAAAGAATAGTTCCAGTTGCAGAATTGGTTTTTTCAGGGCTGGGTTCAAATCTCTGCTCTTCCTGTTTGCAGGAAGCCTTGACAATTCATGTCAGCTTTGTGAGTAATTTATCTGTAAAGTAGAAATAAAGCTAGTTACCATTTTATAATGCTGGTACATAGTAGATGATTAATTTTTTTATTGATAAATGTTCCTCTTGAAAAATTTTTAAATTTTTACTTATTTAATTTTTTGAGACAGGGTCTCGCTCTGCAGTTCAGGCTGGCTTTGAGCTCACTTTGTAGCCTAGGCTGGTCTTGAACTCCAAACGGTCCTCCTGCCTCAGCCTCCTGAGTGCTGGGATTATAGGCCTGTGCTACTATGGCCAGCATTAATGTGCTTTTTTAAACAGCTAGACTGCTACTCTGTTCTTCCTCCTCTGTTCTTCCAGGACGCATAGAATAAACAGTACACAGTCCTGATCCTGCATCTTTTACGGTGTCTGGGATTCAGAGGGGCTTCCAAATACAGCCCTGCTGTGCAGACCCCTTCTTCGTGGCACTGGGACTTGAGATGGGGTTTTATCTTCATGTCCGTTGAGTAGCATGTGCTCTAGAGCTTCAGCCGTTCTGTTTAGTGCCTGGGCATCTGGCATCTGGCATCTGGAGGTGCAGGGGGGGCCAGAGTGTCATGTGTCTCCTGTAAGAGTCTCTGAAGTCGTAACTAAACGTTGGAAGCAGTTGCTTGACCCCTCAGAGATAGATGCAAGGATACCCGAGACAACTGTGTTTCACATTCTCTTGCTGTTTGCCTTTTGCTTCCAGAGATAATGAACTTGAACTTCAGATTTCTTTTAGGGCATTTTATTTTATACATTTATTTTTTGTCTTTTTGAGACAGGGTCTCGCTATGCAGTTCAGGCTGGCCTTGAGCTCACTTTATAGCTCAGGCTGGTCTCAAACTTGCAGCAGTCCTCCTGCTTCAGCCTCTCGAGTGCTGGGATTACAGGCATTCGCCACCATGCCCAGCTTAGGGTATTTTAATAATAAAAAAGAAACAGATTTTGAAGAGAAATGGATGTTCTTAAATTATGCTTGGCAGCTTGGATTTGGGGGTGAAATTTTGAGAGAACACAAAAGCAGCATTAAACTGCTTTTCATCCTGTGTTAGGCTGGCTGGCTGCGGAAATTTTTGGAGTTAAGTCACTGATAAGGGGAGGGGTTAGTGAGATTTGGCTCTGATGTGATCTCTCCTTTGCTTTTCTTTCTTTCTTTCTTTTTTTTTTTTGTCTTTTTGAGACAGGGTCTCGCTATGCAGTTCAGGCTGGCCTTGAGCTCACTTTGTAGCCCAGGCTGGCCTCGAACTTGTAACGATCCTCCTGCCTCAGCCTCCTGAGTAGTGGGATTACAGGCATGTGCCACCGCGCCTGGCTGTTCCTCCAGTTTAGTCTTGAACCTGATCTCCAGTGGAGCTGACATTTCCTCGGGGTGTCCTGGCCACCACCCGCCTCCCCCAAATGAGGCTTTGTTCTTACTCTTTTATTCTATACCTGTTCTATCTCTTTAAAAAATTTTATTAGTATATGTTCGTAGTACATAATGATTACATTCATTGAGGGGACTTGGTATATGTCCGTAACACATTGCAGTTGGTCCTTTGGCGGTGTGTAGTATTCATTTCTTTATCTTGTGAGTCCTTACAGAGTTAATTACCATACACACAGATCAACAGCCACACTTAACAGGCAAAAACATAAAATAAAATAAACAACAGAAGATAATTATACTAAATCAGAGTACTCGATTACATACATGGCCACACTGGATTATAGTAACTTTCTCTTTTTATCTCTTCCTCTTTTTTTTTTTTTTTTGGTCTTGTCTTTTTGAGACAGGCTCTTGTTAAGCAGTTCAGGCTGGCCTTGAGCTCACTTTGTAGCCCAGGCTGGCCTCGAACTCACAGTGATCCACCTGCCTCAGCCTCCCGAGTGCTGGGATTACAGGCGTGCGCCACCACGCCCAGCCCTCTTTTTTATCTCTTGACTCAGCGTTTCTGTCCTGTTGAATTTGCTCTTTCCCACATGCACTATTCCCAGGCAACGAACGCGGCCCCAAGCTCAGTGAGTACCAGCCAAGCAGACTCAGCGAGGTGCAAGCCACCTGGCAGGCCACGGGAAGGAACCGTGCACCCAGCTCTGTGTTTCTGAGGGTGAATGGGCTGGGGCGCCTCCCTGAGAGCCGCTGGCACCGCTGGAAGAGGCAGCAAGCTCAGGTCTTTTGACCCCTGTGTAGAAGAGAACAAGCACCTCTAGAAAGTCAAACCACAGCCCAGGCACGAATTCCTCTGAGGCCGCGGAGACACTCAGCCAGTCCGGCCTCGGGGGAGGAGGCACCCCAGGGACTTTGGCTCGGTCTCCTTCCAGTCTTGCGAAGGCTGGTCAGAGACCCCTGGTAACCTTTAGACGTTGGCTTTCAGCCAGGGACAAACATGAGACTGTCCTGTGACACTTACTAAAAATACGCAGCCTCCACCTGGGGCTTACTGCATCAGAGCGTGGCGGGTGGGCCCCGCACACGTGCGTTCCAAATGCTCCCTGTGATTCTGACAGGTGTCCCCGGAGAAGAGCCGGGCAGGCGCAGCAGTGGCTCCAACTGCCTCCAGCCCTGAGCAGGAAGATTCGCCCTGGGGGTCCAGTTTTGCTGCTTTTTAAAGATCCTGTGGCGGGGGCTGGGGATTTAGCTCAGCGGCACAGCGCCTGCCTGGCAGGCCGGGGGTTGTGAGTTCGATTCCCAGTACCGGGGAGAAAAAAAAAAAGGATCCTGTGGTTTCTGGAGGAGAGTCCTCACATTTTCTGAGCAAATGGACAGAGTCATGACCCTTGGTTACCCCATCATGGTCACAGCCAGTATTTGCAGAGCATGGGCGAGGCACTAGCTAGTGGATTTTCTATAATTTTATATGTAGTATCTCAGTTAATTTTCATAACAACTTTATGTAGGAGTTACTCTCACTGGACCTGTTAGGGAGGACCCTCACGGACAGGACTGAGGCACCTTGTCCAGGCCACAGGCCAGCGCCAACCAGACTGGGTCGCACCTGTACTGATTGGCTGGGCCTCGGGAGCTGGGGGGTGTGGGAGGAGCCTGCGAGTGTTTCCGGCAGCCCGTGCTTGGCTGGCAGAGCCCTCGCAGTCCCGCGGTGCGGCTGCGTGAGGGGGAGACTGGTTGGCCAACCTCGGTGACAGGATGTGAGGCTGGGATTGGTTCTTGTGGAGTCCTGGGAAAGGCCACTCTCCAGACAGGGCCCTGTCACCGCTCCCTCTGGGTGACCCCTGACCTGACTCAGAAGAAATCTTTATGGTGCCTTTGAATGTGAACATTTTGAGATTGAGACTGAGATAAGAATGGAAAACTCTTTGCCTGTAATGAGTAGTAGCTGACACAAAGCTTTTATTAGGTCTGAGATACTCCCTGAGCGTGTAATTCTTACCTTTGAGATACAAGGGTTCTTCCCATTTTGCAGTTGAAGAAATCGAGGCCATGGGTCACATACGTCAGACATGGCAGAGTCAAGCACTTTTTTGGTGCGGGGGCGGTTTGAGACATGCGCCTCCTCCTCCTCTTGCTGTGTAGTTCAGTGTGGACTTGAACTCACTATGTAGCCTGGGCTGTCCTCCTGCCTCGGCCTCCCAGGTGCTGGGCTTACAGGCATGCACCACCATGCCTGGTGGAGTTCTAAAATATTTCAGTGGCAGGAACTGAACCCAGGGCCCTGCATGCGCTCAGCAAGTGCTGTGTTACTGAGCTGTGAGGCACAATTTTTTTTTATTTTTTATTTTTCTGGTACCAGGAATCGAACTCACGACCTTGTGCTTCCCAGGCAGGCGCTGTGCCGCTGAGCTAAATCCCCAGCCGCAAGCCACAATTTAAACTCGCACCTGTGGCACCTTGGGTAACGGCTTTCCGTCACCGATCTGAGTGTCCCTTTGCTTTGTCCTGTGCGTTCACAGTGCTCCATCTCGTGCTCCTCCTCCGGCCAACGTAAAGCGGGTTTGCACAGCTGGGAGGGAAGGAGGCACTGGGTTCTTGTCGGTTACTAGACTCAGGCCTTCCAGGAATCAGGCGTAGAACCAAGGCAAGGTGTTCGTGTCCCGCTGGGCAGGCTTCTGTTACTCGGCTCCCCGCAGACCTGCTCAGCATCTCCTTAGGAAGAGGGTAGGCTCAAGATGGCTGACTTTCAGTCCCCTGCTTCGAGGGGCACCTCCTGCTCTTCTAAGGCAGGGCAGGAGCTAGCCCTTAGAGGTTTGTTGTTGTTGTTTTTTTCTTTTGTCTTTTTGAGACAGGGTCTTGCTATGCAGTTCAGGCTGGCCTTGAGCTCACTTTCTAGCCCAGGCTAGTCTCGAACTCACATCGATCCTCCTGCCTCAGCCTCCCGAGTGCTGGGATTACAGGCATGCATCACCACGCCCGGCTGGCAGAGTTTAAGTGGCATGTAAGTTGTCCCTGCTGGGCTGTGCACCAGCAGATCCCTTGCTGCCGTCCCACAGGACTCCTCTGCGGCTGACATGGCTGTGAGGAAATGCCTCTGTGTGTAGAACAGGACCTGCCACTTCTGAGGGGCCCTGCACCGACACACTTTGGAAGAATGTTGGAGCTGCCCAGGAAGGTATTTTGCCAGCATTTACCTCAGAGGCTGACCTTGAAATCAAGTTTGTTTATCGCGCTTTAGAAGTTGCCAGGAATCCCCTGCTCCCAAAATGGCCCATGAGGGAAGGTTCCTGAAACTAAGATCAGAAACCAGATTGGTCAAGGGGGCAAGGGGGAGAGAGAGGCAGGAGGCGAGTTACCATGTGACCTCTGACCCCCACCGCACCCCCATTTCACTGGGGGCATTCACCCACGAGTGAAAGGAATCCTCTTAAAAAGATGCACAGGGAGCCCTTCCGCCCAAAGAGCGGGAACTGACGAGACCTTGGCTGCGGTAGGGCTGCCCCGTTTGCTGGTGCAGGGAGGACGGCATCAGATGCACAGTGGTGTTTGGAACTTGGGGAGCTAGTGCCCAGCTGGTTGAGGCCCAGCCTGTCTTGTCAGCTGGAGAGAGCAGCGTCAGTGGGTGGGCACCCTCCCTGTTTCCAGACTCTTCCGTGTGGGAGATTTCTGGGCATCTCTTACCCCACCCCACCCCCGCCGGTCCAGGGAGCCCTTCCGTCCACCTGGCTCTTCCGTGCCTGTCTGTAGCCAAGACACAAACGCCCCTTGCTGACAACCTGGGAGAGCTCCACAGGGCGCCCCGTTCAGATGTGTCTTGGCCGCAGAGCCCAGGCAGCTGGCCAAGAAGGGCCGGAAATGCTTCAAATACTCTTCTTTCTCCAACAGCTAATGGGAGGGAGGCCCCTCAGACCATTTCATAGTGATAGCCGGCCCAGACTTCTGCTGGAGTGGACGGGAGGTGGGGCGGGCAGCAGGGTGGGTATTTCTTGGGGGGTGAATTTAGAAAGCATCCTCGTATGTAAATAGGTTTGTTGGAACCTGATAGCCTGGCTGGTGAGATGGCACATGCCTGTAATCCCAGCACTCTGGGAGGCTGAGGCAGGAAGATTGCCACATTCAAGCCCAGCTTGGGCAATTTAGTGACCTAGTGAGAACCTGCCCTAAAATTTAAAAAAGGCTGGGAATGTAGCTCTGTAGAAAGGTCCTAGTTTCAATCCCTAGTACCTCCTCAAAACAAAACAAAACACAGTGGTGGTCTGAGAGATTGCCTTCTGCCCGGGGCCCAGGCAGATTTTTCCTTCAAGGAGTTCCTCTGCTGGACACAAACCTGACAGGGAATGTGGACCTGACTCAGGAGAAAGTTAAAAATAACATCTGGTGAGGCTGCTCTCCATCTCTGTGTGCACTTTTTTTTTTTTCTTCCAGTACTGGGCATCGAACTTATGACCTCACGCTTGCCAGGCAGGCGCTATGCTGCTGAGCTAAATCCCCAGCCCTGTGTGTGCACTTTTTTATAAGTGCTTTGTTGTTGTTTTACAGCACTGGGGATTGAACCCAGGGCCTTCACACAGCCATCCCCAGCCATTTTTATCTTTACTACAGAGATGGTCTAAATCACGAAGTTGCCGAGGCTGGGTTGGAACATGCAGCCCTCCCAGAAGTGCTGGCATTGCAGGTGTGCGCCCGGGCCCGGCTGAGCGCATGCTGCTTTACAGGAGGAGAAGGAATGTGTTACCGGGTGCGGGCAGTGATGTCCACACCAAGTGGGGCAGCCTTACCTGCCTGCCCATCACTCACAGAGTGCCAGCCGGGGGTGCACACACCGGCAGGCCTAGAAAGAAGGTATGGGGCTCTTGTGACTGTGAAATCTGCCCAGAACCAGCGTTCCCAGGCACTCGTCCTCGTTTTGTTCTTGACATTCAACCACTTAGCATGGGTGTGCGTGAGTCCTAATCCCGCGTTCCTGGTCTCCTTGCCAGTTAGTGGTCCAGGATGAGAACCAGGATTTGCCAACCAGATAATTAACATAAGCAGCCAGGCGTGGTGACGCACTCCTGTAATCCCAGCACTTGGGAGGCTGAGGCAGGAGGATCGATGTGAGTTCAAGACCAGCCTGGGCTCCAAAGTGAGCTCAAGGCCAGCCTGAACTGCATAGCGAGACCCCGTCTCAAAAAGACCAAATAAGCAAACAAACAAACAAACAAGCAGAGCATTTAGTTTTAAGGGTTTGCATAGTCACGTACTGTAAGTTTTGTTTATTTTTTTATCCCCAGTCCCATCTTGTGGGTGAGGAAGCCAGGGCCCCAGGAGGCGTGTGGTTGAGTCAGTGACTGGCAGAACCTGGACTGCAGCCCCAGCGGTTCTCCGGCGAGGGGCTCCCCCTGTCCACACCCTGCCTCAGTGGGGAGCGGTGCGTTGAGGGGCAGCCTGGCCTCCCTGGCGTCGGCCACCTGCCTGTCTGCTTCTCGGGCCAGAGCTGGCTCCCTCCTCGGGTCTGCAGAGGTCCTCTTGGACGTCTAGTCCTAAAACAGATGTTTGGAGCAGCGAGGGCAGACACACGTCAGCCTCTTGGCGGGAGAGGAGGACTGGGCGTCCGCGGAGGGCAGCAGCAGGAGGTGGCGGAGCTCCACGACGCACACCGGAAGCCCCTCTGCCCTCGCTGGCCAGACTTTGTGCAGCGAAAGCTCTCCGGGCCCGGAGGTCTTGTGTCTGGAGTGCCCCGCGGAGGCAGGGAAGGCTCCCTGCGTGTCACACACGGGGTCTGGGGGTGGCCGCACCGCGCTCGGGCACACGGCTGCTGGCTGAAAGGAGCCGTTGAAAGGTTCTCGGAGGAAAGTTTCAGATCCCGCTCTGGTGTGGGCTGCCCCGGCACCTGTGTCCGAGCGGCTGGGGTGGGCTCGCCGGAGTCCGAGGGGATCCCGGAGTCTTGGGCGTCACCCCTTGCCCTTCGGCTGGCCTGCCCAAGAGAGCTGGAGGGAGGAGGGGCTGGACCCCAGGCTGAGCTCTGCACAGGGCTCACAGGCCCCCCAGTAGTTGCGTGCGGAGACGCACGCGGTGTCCCTGAGCCCTCGAAGGACCTATGGGACATCGGCCAAGAGCTGTGGCTCCGGGTCCGGGCAGCCCTGGGTCATTCAAATCCGGGTTCTGCTGTCAGTCTGCCCGTGTGACCTCTCCGGCGTCCCTCCTGGAAACCGAGGGACCCTTGCGCTTGGGTTTGTCATGAGAATTAACTGTAACGAGGCGAGTGTCCGACAAAGCCATGGCATGTCCTGGTGCCCAGTGAACGTGCAGGGCCCGGGGAGACTCCGGGTCTTGCCCCGGGCGCTCGGCTCCTGCAGTGCCCCCCTCCTGTCCCATCTCTCGGGCTTCTGAATGGCTGTGAACTTGGGGAGGCCTGTCCGGGTCCTGGCTCCGCGGAACCCACAGAAGCCTTGAAGCCACCCCAGCCCGTCAGAGTTACTGAGCACCGGCTACCCAGAGCCGGAGATAGACGAATGCACCAGGCTGAGGCCTTTGAGGCCTTGGGGCAGGCAGCCATGTTGAGGGAGGCTGGAGCAGGGCCTGAGGAGTTCTGGGAGCTGTTTGTAAGGGGCCGGGACGGACAGCCTGGAGAGGGATGGCGGGGGCGTGGCCTTGCTGTTGGGGGTCTGGGATGTTCCTCCAGCGCCCGCCCCGAGGTCAGCACGTCTGTGGTCTCCGAGCTGCCGGTCCCATTGTGCCTCGAGCAAACCCTGGGCCCCTGCAGAGCCCGAGCTCCCGTCGGGGCGGGCGAAGGCGAGGCCTCTGCACGGCCAGCCAGCTGCCCCTCGCCCCTGCTGCCCGTCCGGGTTACCCGGCGTGCACAGCGCCTGTCGCTGAGATGCTCAGTGCGTCCCGCTGCCCTCTCGCAGGAAAGGCCGGGCGTGAAGAAAGGGCCTGGGCCCGGGTTAAGCCTCCGGCTGGTTCTGCGTGAAGAAGCTGAGCACCAAAGGAGATGCAGTGCTTCGGCTTTGGTCCTGGAGCCTTCTGTCAGCGTCTGCCCCGAGGGCGCGGGCTTGGACTTAATGTGGGCCAGCGGCAGGTGGGGAGGCGGCTCGGGGCCCATGGTTTCTTTCTTTTTTTTGGTCTTTTTGAGACAGGGTCTCGCTGTGCAGTTCAGGTGGGCCCAGAGCTCACTTTGTAGCCCAGGCTGGTCTCGAACTCGCAACCATCCTCCTGCCTCAGCCTCCCCCCTGGTTTCTATGTAAATTACTAGAATAACAGGCCTGGGGGTGGGCCATGGACCTCGCATCTTGCTGACTTTAAGTGTGGGCTCTGCTCTGATGCTGGTCTTTGTGGTGCAGGGGCTGTGGGGTCTGACCCCAGCACAGCGTCTTCACATCAGGAGCCCCAAACCCCTGGGTCTGTGTTCTTTCTCCAGGGCCAGGAGCTTGAGATCCTGTAGCTTCACTCCCCTGAATAGTTCCTTCCTTGTTGATTTTTAAGTATTGTGTACAAATATCTTTTCCTGTCTATTATCTTTTCCCATCTATTTGATGAACAGAAGTGGTTTTTTTTTTTTTTTTCTCTTTTTGAGACAGGGTCTCACTCTGCAGTTCAGGCTGGCCTTGAGCTCACTTTGTAGCCCAGGCTGGCCTCGAACTCGCAGTGATCCTCCTGCCTCAGCCTCCTGAGTGTTGGGATTACAGTCATGCACCACCACGCCTGGCGGGTCGGTCATTTTCTAAAGGGTTCGCAGGGGTCCTCTCCATGTCCAGGGATCTGTCCTACCCCAGGGAGGGGAGGAGGGAGCTGTGCTGGGCTTCGGGCTTCTCTTCCGTCCACTGGGCCCCTTGTCCTCCGGGTGGTGCAGACTCGGCTTGACTGACGGCTGGGGGAGGCCCGTTCCCCCCCCTTGGGCTGTTCCTCTGTGCCCGCCAGGGTCACAGGCAGCCCAGCGCCCACTTGCGTCAGAGCTGCCCTGGAGCTGGCTGAGCGCCCGCTGCTCCCGGTGTCCACAGCCACGCGCTCTCCTCTCCTCTCTCCCCGTCCGAGGAGGGACAGAGGGGCCTCGGAGGCACATTCTGTTGGTTTTTCAGTATTCGTTCGTTTTGTTTTGTTTTTGTGAGGCAGGGCTTTGGTGTGCAGTTCAAGCTGGCCTTGAACTTGCTGCTTAGCCCAGGCTGGCCTCAAACTTGCAGTGACTCTGAGTGCTGTGGCTGCAGATGGGAGCCGCTATGCCGATATGCCAGTGTTGCTTTCCCTTGTAGTTGGCCTGTGCTTCAAACTGGAACAGCTTGTGTTAATGCTCGGGCCCAGCCAGGGTCTCTCACTCAGGCTTTGGGGTATACTCAAGTATACTCAAGACTCACCCCCTAACTTGTGGCTGGGAACCACTCCGAGAGTGGTCGTGTAGCGCCACCTCCTGGCCACAGCGTCCACTGTCGCTTCCCAGTCTTATTCCGCAGTTGCCAGGACAGTGTACCTGAAGCAAAAGGAACTTGCAAAACGTTTCCAAGTCCGTTTTCAGTTCATCCTAAAATTCCCACAGCTTTGTGTGTCTGCTTGGTCTTTCCGGGGGTGCTTCACAAAGCCTGCTATTAAAATGGGTTTATGACCAGGCGTGGTGGCACACAACTCTGATCTCAGTGCTTAGGAGGCTGAGGCAGGAGGATTGTCTGGGCTACACAGCGAGCTCAAGGCCAGCCTGAAGTTCATAGAGAGACCCTGCCTCAAAAAAAAAAAAGGTTTTTGTTTTCAAAACCCAAATTGTCATGGTAGGACTAAACAGTGTAGTGTAGAAGCAGAGGCCTCAGCTTAGGACCTGGGGTGGTGTTTCTGTCCCGCGGGCTTTAAGCAGCCCTTGTTTTCCCAGTCAGGCTCTGAGGGAAGGTGTGTTGCAGGGTGTAAATAGGACATAGCTTCTTCCTTGGGGCTGCCGCCATCTGGAGTTTGTTGGGTGGGGGGAAGGTTTATTTGTTTTTTGTTTTTTGTTTTTCCGGTACCGGGAATCAAACTCACGACCTTGCGCTTGCCAGGCAGGTGCTGTGCCACTGAGCTAAATCCCCTGCCCCATGCCATCGGGAGTTTGTAGGCAGTTTGGGCTCGGTTCTTTTTTATTTTTTGGTACCGGGAATCGAACTCAGGACCTTGCACTTGCCAGGCAGGCGCTTGTGCCGCTGAGCTATATCCTCGGCCCTGGGCTGGGTTCTGCTACCATCTGCCCGGCATCTACGAAAGCCGCTGCCAAAACAAACAGCCGCTTCACTACCTCGGGATGAGGTGCTTTTGTTGTCCAGCACGGGTGACCTTCCAGGGGCTGGTGTTAGGGGAGGGTCATGTCTCCGTGAATTAATTCTGAGCGCGTCGTCAGTGTCTGTCACTCGGGTTCTCTACCCGGTCCGTCTTTTGCTCTGGCCCCCACGGAACGGAGGACAAATCTGCAATTCAAGGCTCCCATTTCCCAAAGCAGAGAGTGAGATTTCCTGCCATTCCTGCTTTTAAAGGGAAGATGCTGGAATAAGTGCGCGTCTTACTGTTAAGTGCGTGTGGCCGTCTGCCAGGCCTCTCCCACGTGCCGACAGAGCTCCCGGGCGGGCGGGGGTGGCGCGGGGAGGCTGCTGCCGGAGGCCCGTGTCCCCCCGGCTGACCCTCGCTCACTCCCCCTCCCCAGGCCTGGCCTCCAAGTCCTCTCCTAAGAAGCCACGCGGGCGGAACATCTTCAAGGCCCTCTTTTGCTGTCTACGCACCCAGCATGTCGGCCAGTCCAGCTCCTGCACCGAGCTCGCCGCCTACAAGGAGGAAGCCAACACCATTGCTAAGGTAGTGGCTCGGGCGGGCGGTGTGGGGCACGGGAGGGGCGGAGGGTGGGAGATCCTCGCGGACCGCCGCGGGTGGGCAGAGCGGCCTTGCCTGTGGTTCCTCTCTCCTTTCCCCAGCAGTCCGTTTCTGAGCAGCCCCATTCACTGGGCCGGGTGACTCTGATTTCTGAGGGGTGCTGCAAGGTGTTTTGCATGTTGTCTCCTGTGATGCTCACAGCAGCCCTGTTAGGATATTGACAGCATTCCCACTGTACAGATAGGGAAACTGAGTCTCAGAGGTTATGCTGCCCCACAGAGTTCCTGGTTAACCAGTGGCAGTGTCAGGATTCCAACTCAGATCTGACTCTAAAGCCTGTGTTTGTCTTTTACTATGCAGAGCTACCGTCCACATTTTACCTGACTTGCAGGGAACCGAGGCATTAAAATCGCCATGCTTCCCCCCTTAGTACAGGGAGGTGACCCCTCCATGGCGTTATCATCCTGGGCAAGCGCTCGACCACTCAGCTAATTCCCAGGCCTTTTTATTTTGAGACAGTCTTGCTAAGTTTCTCAGGCAGGCCTCAGACTTAAATCTTCCTGCCTCTGCTTCCCAGGTAGCTGGACTTACAGCATGTGCCCCTGCTGCGGGCTTCCACTCTTAATAACCCTTCCCGGCAGTTCCTGCCTGTGCCTGTGCAGAGCGTTTGGAAATGCGCAGGTAGTTTTGTCAGATGACCAAAGACATTTCGTGTATTTGGAGGGTGGAGCCAGCCTGCCCAGCAAATATTCTTCTTTGTTTGTTTGTTTTTTTCTGGTACCGGGAATCGAACTCACAACCTTGCACTTGCCAGGCAAGCGCTGTGCTGCTGAGCTAAATCCCCAGCCCCAGCAAATACTATTCTGCCCGCCCTGCCAGTGAGTGGTACCTGTGAAACACCAAGGTCTA
>NW_004955458.1:5507319-5532095 GCF_000276665.1 Chinchilla lanigera | reverse complement strand
GATCCTCCTGCCTCAGCCTCCTGAGTGCTGCTGGGATTACAGGCGTGCACCACCACCATGCCCAGCTGGTTTAGTTTTTCCAGACAGGGTCTTTCTATGTAGTTTAGGCTGACCTAGTGCTCACAGTGACCCTTCTGCCTCAGCCTCCCAAATGCTGGGATTATGGGCGCGCTCACACACACACTCACACACACACACACACCCCACCCACCCCCACCCTCCCCTGGTTGCACTTCACATTTTTGGTGCGCACAGTGGCTTCACATTGGTGTTGTGTGGGTGCTCAGCCCCTCTCCCACGTTCCCTCGAGGAGGCCATAGAAAATAGATGTTCTCAAAGGGCAGCTGGGTTTAAGGACTAAGCGGGAAAGACTTAGGAGTTCAGATCACGGTTCTGACCCTTTCGTCCCTGGCTTGGCCGCTTGAATCCTTCGACCCTTACTTTGAGAGGAGGTGGCAGCTGGGAGCGAGGACACCATCATACTTTGTCCCGTCTAAGGTGGAAAGGAGGTGCTAACCTTCCCCCTTTCCCACCCAGCCCTTAAAGCGTGCGGCTTTTGTCATGTGAGGAGCCTGCAGGTGCTGGGTTTGGGCAGAAGCTGCGGCTCGGTGGGGCGGGAGCTGTTGGCGAGCCGGCACTGACCCCCACCTTTCCTTCCCCAGTCGGATCTGCTCCAGTGTCTCCAGTACCAGTTTTACCAGGTACGTGGACCTGCTGGCCCTGCGACCCCTGGCAGCCCGGCGGGCACGGCGATCCCCTCCTCTTCGGCGCCTGGCCAGCCCCGTGTGCCCCACGGAGCCTTTGCTCTGGGTGTCAGCTGAGGGCCCGCTGTTTAAGTAGGGTGCTCCCTACTCCCTTCCCGGGGCTGCTGTGCACCCCGCGCAGCCTGACTCCACCCCCATCGTCCAGGTCTACTTCCCAGGCTCACTGGGAGGTAAAACCACGGAGCCGCTCTGCCGCCTCTGTCCTCTGCCTTTCAAGTGGTGCCCGTCCCGGGTTGGCGGTTCTGCCTCCAGGAACGGCCTGGCTCTTCCCGGAGTTCCCTGGGGAGAGTGCCTGGGCTCTGGGAGTGGATACGTCTCAGCAGTCTGCCTCTGGTTCTAGATCCCTGGGACCTGCCTGCTCCCGGAGGTGACGGAGGAAGACCAAGGGAGGATCTGTGTGGTCATTGACCTGGATGAAACCCTTGTGCACAGTTCCTTTAAGGTGAGTGACGTCTGCCGCACCCAGCCTGGGCCTGCCCGTGAGCCTGACGGGGCTGTGAGGCGGCCTAAAGGTGAGGAGGGAAAAACGGGAAGGGAGAGGCCAGGCCACCCTGCTGGCGCAGATACGGAGGGACGTACTGAAGACTGTTCAGTGGGAACTCCCTGCTCCGGCCTCCACATCACGGCCAACAGGCCACGAGCGCGCGCGGACACACCCACACACACACACATAGCACCACAGGGCTTCGCAGGAGTCAGGCCTCAAAAAGGTTAAATCAGCTTTGGCCTTGTCCCATTTTTTGTTTGTTTTGTTTTGTTTTGTTTTGTTTTGTTTTGTGTTTTGTCTTTTTGAGACAGGGTCTCACTGTGCAGTTCACGCAGGCCTTGAGCTCACTTTATAGCACGGGCTGGTCTCAAACTCTCAAAGATCCTCCTGCCTCAGCCTTCTGAGTGCTGGGATTACAAGCGTGTGTGCCTCCACGCCCGGCTTTGTTTGTTTTTTATGAGGGTGTTAACTCAGCAGGACGGCACCGAGGTGCTGTGGGAGTGTCGGACTCTGTGCCCGGCTGAGAAGCTCTTAGTGGGCTGGCAGGGGGAGCTTCCGGGAGCCTGAGTCTCTTGCCCTCCACCCTCCCAGGGGGCAAGGTGGGGCTTCTTGTCGCCCCCATGCTGACGTCATTAACTCTTCTGCCTTCCAGCCAATCAACAATGCTGACTTCATAGTGCCTGTAGAGATTGAGGGGACCACGCACCAGGTGAGCTTCCTGCCAGGCCTCACCCAGCCCCGGGGCGGGGCTCTGCCCTCTGCTGCCCTCGTGCGGGGCCCCTTTGTCCTCTTGGAGCTTGTGTTCCATCGCTGCTTCCTTCTCTGTCACTTCAGCCTCTCCTGTTTTATCGCTACCCCCGGCACTCAGGGCAAAAATACTTTTCAAAAAAAAGGAAGAAAAAAAGAAAAAACTTTTGCCCCACCACTCCCTCTGGCTGACCTTTTTCTTCTTTAAAGCCAGGCTGTCTGCCTGCGGCAAGAGGATCCCAGACTTCAAGGCTTTAAGGCCAGCCTGGGCTACATAGTGAGTTCAAGGCCAGCCAGAACTACATACGAGACTGTCCCCGAAAACCAAATAGACCAATAATAATAATAATGATAATTATAATAGTAATAACAACAAGGATAATAATGACAATTAATAAAAAAGTAGCCAGGCTGTCAAGGCAAATTACATTATTTATTTATTTTTTTGGTACCGGGAGTTGAACTCAGGACCTTGTGCTTGCCAGGCAGGTGCTGTGCCACTGAGCTATATCCCCAGCCCAAATGACATTATTTAATGGTAGTAACA
Source organism: Chinchilla lanigera (assembly GCF_000276665.1). NCBI lineage: Eukaryota > Metazoa > Chordata > Mammalia > Rodentia > Chinchillidae > Chinchilla > Chinchilla lanigera. The sequence goes on along the minus strand of NW_004955458.1, from coordinate 5,529,550 downwards.
GCTATCCTTTTTTTAAATCTCCATCCCTCCGTGGAGCCAGCACCTATCAGGGCTTACTGCGTTTTGTATATTCCTAAATAGAGGGTGTGTCTGCCTGTTACAAGCAAAGAGTTCAGTGGTGGTGTTTCTCTGCCAGAAGGCTCTCCTTCCCACACCCCGCCCATGAGGAACGATTGAATTTCTCCCTCCCCTGCCCAGGCAGCTCCTTCTCCGGGAAATCTCCTCTGACTTCCTTTCCTTGGGTCCTTACAGTGTTTTGTTTTTGTTTTTTTGGTACCGGGAATCGAACTCAGGACCTTGCGCTTGCCAGGCAGGTGCTTGTGCCGCTGAGCTACATCCCCGGCCCTATTACAGTGGCTTCTGTCAAGGAGCATGAGTCTAAACCAGAACAGGCTCCAGCCCTGATAATCTGGCCGGGCCAGGGTTAAGAATTACGTGAAGTTGGCAGGGGCAAGACCGCCCACTCCTGAGTGCTTGCCCGTCGGCCCGAGGGGCAGCAGCCCTGGAGCAGCGGCCCGGGTGGCCTTGGCGCGGGTCCGTGTGCCTGAGCACTCCTGGGGAGGTGGGGTTTGAGGTGTCGCTGGGCTGGTGTCACGGTCCCACCTCCGTTAGGGCTGTTTCTCCGGCCGCCTCTGTGGGCAGCAGCCCTTCACGGCCTAGCGGCGGCGTGAGAGACACACAGACCCCAGGGGGAGAGGTGAAGGCGTGTGCATAGCGTGAGCTTCTAGGTGAGGGGAAGGCACGAATCGTAGTAAAGGGATAAAATTCAGACGAAGGGTGAGTTTTAAGAAAAAGTAGGGAGATGAAGCTTGACAGATGGCCAGGAAAAGGGCTGTGAAAGCTGAAGAAATGGCAGCTAGGGGGAACGAAGCTGGGGCTGCTTGGAGCCGGGGATTCCTGCTCAGGAGCTCACAGAGGTCCGGTGATCTGGCGGCGCCTTTGGGGCGGCGGTGGGAGGGAGTTACGGCGGGTGTGCGCTCCGGGCTGGGGAGTAGCGTGAATAAAAAGATCTTGGAGGAAATAAATGGTCCTAGAAGCCTGTGTAGGCTGAAGACAGGACGGATGGGGAGGCCGAGCGTGGTGGTACATGCCTGCTGTAATCGCAGCACTCGGGAGGCTGAGGCAGGAGGATCCTTACAAGTTCGAGACCATCCTGGGCTACAAAGTGAGCTCACGGCCGAGCTGAACTGCACAGTGAGACCCTGTCTCAAAAAGACCAAAAAAGAAAAAAGGCTGATGGGGAGACGCATAGCCAGAAAACCTTTGAGAGCAAAACTGCAAGTCGTGAAAGGTGAGCGTGGACGGTAGGTGGCTGTGGCCAGCAGGAGCACCACGAGAGACGGCCCTGGAGCAAGAGGGGGCAGCGAATGAAGTCTGTGGTCATCAGGGGAGAAAGTCGCTCCTCCCCGGTACAGTGGAGAAGCCACGCATAGGCATGAGGTGTCAGGAAATGCCTGTGTCCTTGCCTAATAGGCACCTGGACAAACTGTCGTGCTGGAGCCAAGGACACAACGCTCCCCCAGAGGCTGTGGCTGGATTCAAGTAATCCAGGATAGGCTGTTTCCATCCGTGAGGCCTATTCTTGATTACTTGTTTCTGGAGGCAGCTGATGGCCCGCCGTCGGGATCAGAGATGGCTCCTGGAACGCGGTGTTACCCTTCTTCCTAGCTAAGGTTGGGACCGCTGAGCCAGCAAGGCCTGGTGAAGGGAGGTCAGCCCGGGCTGGGTAGCTCCAGCCAGCGGTCATGAGGACGGATGCTGAGCTGCCTCCGCGCAGGGTCCCCAGCAGCGCGCTGTGCTTTTCCCCAGGTGTACGTGCTCAAGAGGCCTTATGTGGATGAGTTCCTGAGACGCATGGGGGAGCTCTTCGAATGTGTGCTGTTCACTGCCAGCCTGGCCAAGGTACCAGGGAGGAGGAGGGGAGGCAGGCGTGGGAACTGCAGCAGCCACAGGGGTGGGCCTCAGGGTGCCGCAGAGGGACCGGGACTGCACCCAGACGCGGCATCTCTTCTCCCGCCAGTATGCCGACCCCGTGACGGACCTGCTGGACCGGTGTGGGGTGTTCCGGGCCCGCCTGTTCCGGGAGTCCTGCGTGTTCCACCAGGGCTGCTACGTCAAGGACCTCAGCCGCCTGGGGCGGGACCTGAGGAAAACCCTCATCCTGGACAACTCGCCGGCGTCGTACATCTTCCACCCGGAGAACGCGGTGCGTGGTCCCGCGCGGCCCCCCCGGCAGGGACTGGGAGAGCGAGTGGGCTCGGGAAGCAGGGGCCTCCCCAGCGGGGTGCCCCAGCCGGGCTGGCCCCGCAGCTTCCCAGGCGAGGGCGGGGACAGGTGGCAGCGAGGTTGACCCCGCCTTCTCCTGCCCCAGGTGCCTGTGCAGTCCTGGTTTGATGACATGGCGGATACGGAGCTGCTCAACCTGATTCCAATCTTCGAGGAGCTAAGCGGGGCAGACGACGTCTACACCAGCCTTGGGCAGCTGCGGGCCCCTTAGCCTTCCTGCTTGCGAGCAGCGGCGATCCCGGCAGGGGACTTTGCTACACTGTGCCTTTTTGATCAGCCTGACGGCCAGAGCGAAGCTGGAGCACTGTGCAGACGGGGCCTGGAAGTGGACGTGGTTGGAAAGAGCTCCAGGGCAGGCTGCATGCCGGCCGGGTGGAGCGCACCAGCAGTACCCAGAGATGCCTGTTCCAGGCCGGCTGCCAAGATTGTGTGTGTGTGTGTGTGTGTGTTGTGTGTGACGAGAGAGAGGAAGAGTGCGTGAGAGTCTTCAGGAAGAAGTGTGGACCCAGGGAGTTCAGCGTTGGAAGCGGAAGAAGCTGAAAGACCGACTTTTCCCAAGTTAGTTCATCTCTCCTGCCGTTCTCTGAGCCGCTGAGCTTTACAGGGGTAAAGACTACGATTGCAGGCTCGGTTGCCAAGCCATGGCCTCCCCGCGGGGCTGGAAGGCCTCTGCAGGGGGCAAGGCAGGGTCAGAGCTGCCCTGGATGCGCCAGGCGCACGCCTTTCTGAGAACTCTCCGGCCCAGCTGCTGCAGATCAAAGATGCCATTTCTGGGAAGAGGAGGACTTGCTTCCGGAACCAGTGACCCCGGGACCGTCGGGTCCTGTGGCCCGAGGGTTCTATTGCCATCAGCTGAGTACCTGCTGTGGGCCCCGTCTGTGTCTCCCCAAGGTTTGGGCGCCGGGCCTCCCTTCCTCACCACCTAGCCATAGTCCCGATCCCGTGGGGAAGGCAGCGTGCTGCCAGCCCTGGAAGAGGACCGATAACCCATTTCCGTTCTTTTGACTCTTTTGAAATTCTCTTTCTAAACATGGAATGTTGGACCTGGCTTGTGTCTGGCAAAGCTGCCATCCTGGGCCCGAGGTGAACGTGGGCGGTGCGGGGGGCGGGGAAGAGTGCAGTCCCCGGAGCGTGAGCGTGCGTCTTCTCGCCTTGTACATCAGCTCTGCTCTCCGTAAGTCCGCTCTTCAGGGATCCGCTGGTGCTGGTGCTGGTGCTGGTGCTGGCGCAGGGACTTCGTTCCAGAGCCTGGGAAGGCTGTCCAAGCTGCCCCAGCCCCTCCCGTGGCTCGGGCAGGCTTCTTTCCTGTTGCGTCTTCCTGGGCGTCCGTCCTGTGCTGAAATGTGTGTTCCTGTCTTCGTCCTTCCTATCTGTCACTGTCCCTCCGAGTCTCAGCACTCCGCTTTGCCAGAACCGGGGGGGACAGGTTCTCGCCGTACGGTTAGCCAGCCGCCCGCCCCTGCAGCGGGAGTGAGTGAGTGAGCGAGCGAGCGAGCGAGCGAGCGAGTCCCTCACAGACCTGCACTCTGGGTGTCTCTTGCTTTCAAAAATGGTTAATAGTGAATGCTTTAAAAAAAAAAAGTCACAAAATGGAAATTTCCCCCCGCGGGGGTGGGAAGCAGAGGAGGAAGTGCTGCTGTGTTGGGAGCACAAGGGGCCCTCTGCGAGGGGGACCCCACCTCAGCGTCACTGCCTTAATCAAGGCCTCCCCCGGGATCGGGTGGGGCTCTCCCTCCCTCCCTCCTGGGATGGGGGGCGATGCTGTCCCCGTCTCCGTGTTCCCTGGAGGTGGACATCACCAAGCATTTGTGAATCGCTTCCGGAGCGGGTGCGCTGACCACTCGGGACTCGTCCTAGCCACCTTCGCAGTTTCCGCAGGGTAGGTCCCGCCTCGGCCTCAGGAACTCACCGGTTAGGGGCCAGGTGGCAGAGCGGCGGCTGGGCGTCGGGAGTGCAGCTGCGCGGCCGGGCCCGTTGTGTCACCTTCCCTCCTCGGCTCGGTGGGGCCGCCCTGCCTTTCTCTTGGTTGGCAGAGGTGGTACAGAGCACCCAGCCCGCCGGGGGCCCCCCCGCAGGTGGAGGCAGAGGCTCCCGGTGCTAGCCAGGAAGGCCGTCTGCGGAAGGAAAGGGGACGCTCGGACGCCAAGGACAGGTGCGCGAGAGACGCCGGCCCTGGCCTCTGCTGCCGTTCCAACACCACAGGACGGGCGTCTCTCCCGAGCTCTGCCCCGAGCGTAGGCCTCAGCCAAGTCTCCTGTCGCTTGGCCTGGCCAGGCTTTTCTGACGAAGCAATAAGAGGCCCTGAGCTGATGGAGTTCAGGAACCCTTTCTGCCCTCTCTGAGATGTCCGTGTTTTCCCGCACGGAGAACGCGTGCCACCCCCATTCCGGTCAGGCTTGTCCCAGTGCGTGAGGTGTGACCCGCGCCGAAGCCTAGGATGGCTTGGTGGGAGTGTCCCGCGCTCCTGCCCCAGGCCCGGCTTCCCAGGCCCCGCCCGTGTGAGAGCCCGCCTGCTGGCTCGCTGAGCGCAGGTTTTCCTGGTCGAGCTCCCTCCATTCCCTTTCCCAGAGAAGCAACGTGGCCAAATCTAAACGAGGGCGGCCGCGGGCCTGAAGTCAGCATCCGCTGTCCGCCAGCTAGTGTCACAGTGTTGGGGCCAGCGGTGACTGCAGCTTCCCGGAGGAGCCAGGCAGCCGTACCTAACGGAGGAGGGCGAGGCGGGGAGGAAGCCGCTCCTCCAGACTGGTCTCCGGGAGCCCGCAGGCCGCTGGGCCTGGCGTCGGCACCCGCTCAAGCCATGCTGGACTCTGCCCACCCGCCAGGTTCAGCTCTCCAAGGTGCCTCTTCAGGGACACAGTGTGTCTCTCTGATTGGGCTTCTAAATCAAAAGCCTGATGTTCTCGTCCCTCTTATAGGGGGAGCTTTGGCACAGGACCAGTTCGGTAACGGGTCAGATAAGGGCTTCCTCTCTGCACATTGTAGAGGGGACGCCCTGGAGGCCCGGGGGTCCTTTGCTCGAGTGAGTTTGCCTTCAGTTAACCTGGGACCTTCCATTTAGTTCCCTCCTTCCTCCCAAAGATTTTTGTGTAAACGTATGAGTTCAGCTCTGTTAACAGTGGCCCAGGAGTTCTTTTGTACTGAAAGCGGAGGGGTCTCAAGGCGGTGATTCCCTGGTTCTGCTGCCCGCCCCTTCTGAGTTTTCACGTCGGGGCAGCCGCTCGCACAGCTGGCCTGCGCCGAATGGCCCAGCGGGCCGGGTGCTGGAGGAAGGTAAGCCCGTTTTCCCCCTCTGCCCTTCACTTGGTCGTAAGTGTTACTGTCCTTCAACCACCGTTTTTTCTGAAATGGCTTGGTTTTGTCTTTTGCCTTTTTTTTAAACGCAAGTAAATATCCGCATATTCAACCACAGGAGAAGAGGTGGGGGGGTCTGGCCCGCAGTCCCCGGAGCAGACTCCCTCCTCCTCCGCCCCATGAGCTTCTTTGCTTCTAATTACCCCAAGTTTGCTGTGATCCCCTTTGAAGATGCCATTGGGAGGGGAGGAGGTCCGCTTCCCGCTGTGACCGGGCTATGGGATTCTGACTACCTTGCTTCATGATTTGATAAATTCGTTGTATTCAAAAACTTGAAATGTAGGACGCCATTAAGTGTCTGTTTATATTTTTGGAATATTTGTATTACTTACAATTAATTAATAAAAGCGGGTTTTTTAAAACCTACCCAAGATGGGAGCTGCCTGCCTTCCCTGTGGAGTACTGGGGGTGGTCGTGGGTACAACCCTTCTGCTCTTACTGGCTCTTGGGTCCCGGGGAAGCTGCAGCACCCAAGCGGAGCCAGTGCTGGGCTTCCAGTCAAGGTTACAGAAGTCGAACTCCATTTGTCCATGGTTCCCACTTGGAGCCAACTCCATTGCTGTCCAGGTGCTTAACAAGCAGCTTGCTGTCCTATTGACTTCCGGGCATGAACCAGAGCCCTAGGGAAACTGGAGCCCCAAGTCCCTCGTGTCCCGTTCCGATCTTTCCAAACCCAGAGACCTGAAGTTCAGAGCCCAGCGTGGTTCCTCGTACACAGGTACACTGGGCTGGTGGAGACCCACCTGACGCCCCTAAGAATTGGCCAGAAGCTTCTTGGAGAGGCTCCGGCAGCCTGGACGTCCAGGCGCACGCAGCAGGCAGCCCCAGCCTCCACCTGCTGTCATCAGCGTAATGCATTCATATCTACAATATGGCAAATTTCATATCCTCCCTGTCTCTTTTTGCATTATTGATGGACTCTACACTTAAAAAAAAATCAATAGATCAGGGCGTGGAGCTGGAGTTAAAAGACGCCCTTAAAAGTCCACTCTCCTTGTTTTTGCTGCTTTGAATAACAACAGATAAAGCTTTCCCTCCGGTTTGAATAAGTCAAGCCTGTGATTGGCCAGGACTAGGAAAATGCAGTAAAGATGCAAACACAAGCAAATATCACCCAGAGCCTGTGCAGCCATTAGGCTGAGACGGCCGGACCGGAGGTGCTGCTTCGGGGTAGTTCTTGGGAACTGCTACTGCCTGCTCACCAGGAGACTAGGAAGACAGAGGTAAGGTGTCTCGTTTATGGCTGCTGCTCAGCTGAACAATCCTGAATGAAGGAAGGAGCAGGAGGTGGAAATTACTTGGGCTTTCTCTTCTGGGTTGAGGCTTTTAAAGGATTCAACGCGGAGTTTGTGGCCAATTTTGCAAACTCCCCGTTGAGACGTACAGAGGCCATCCTTTGCCCCCTGAAGGGGTCAGGCGCATTTTCAAAGTGGGAAAGGCAAGGTGGAAGTGAAAACTAGCTTCCTGTGGGGTCCAGCCACAGGGGCAGCTCTGAGAGGAAGGGGCACCAGCTCCAGGGATCTCCGCAGTCCTAGAGGGTACTGAATTAGCAAACTAGGACTTAGAAGGGAGAGACCCAGCTTTGAGGGGATTTTGGTATTGCAGGTGGAATTGGGTTTTCTGGGGGGGTCCCGTGGGTAAGAAGGCCCCTCTTGGAGCGCACCCTGGCCTGCGTTGGGGGTTCCCGGCCGCATGAGCTGCTTCCCAATTTCAAGTCTACTAGAAAGTGAGATTGCTTTTGGTCTCCGAGATTCAGGCCTAGTTAATGCCAGTTGGTTTGGCTTTTACCAAGCTGACACTTCCCGTCTCCAAGGAATGAGTGAATTGGCCCTGGTCCCCTTCCCCCGGTCGGGCCATGCGTGTTCGCAGAAAATCTAGGGTTCGCAGAAAATCCAGACACATTTCCTGGCAGTTCCGAGCAGCACGGGGTGGGGCTGTGTAAGTTACTGAATTAAATCCTCAAACACTGGCTGCTCCGAACCATTGCTCTACTTTAGTCCTCTGTTCACAGTGCACAAAGGGCGTTCGCTCTTCTTGTTTTGTTTGCCAAGACCACACTAGACAATGGCATGTACTCTCCAGACCTGGTTTCAAGAGAAGAACGGGCAGATAGGCTCGTCTTTGTGTGCCTGCCTGTGTGCAGCGGATTGAACCCGGGACCCTGAATACGCAGGGGAAGTGGCCTGACCTGCACCCCCAACCCTACGCATTCTCCTAACAAGTGCCTTTTGCCTCCCAGTGGCAAAAGTCCGTACCGTCCTTCCATGGCACATTCTTAAAGTCCTACATGAACCCATCCATCCCGTCATCTTCCCTTTGAATCTTGGGAGACACTAGTATTTATTTGTGGTGCTTGGGGCTGGGGATTTAGCTCAGCGGCACAGCGCCTGCCTGGCAAGCGCAAGGTTGTAAGTTCGATTCCCGGTACCGGAAAACAAACAAAAAAACCCGGTTATTTGTGGTGCTTATTATATTGACAGCTCCTTGGTAGCAGGAATTACCGAGGGAGAAAAATGACGTAAAGTTCACAGGCGACCTGGACATGCACGGGTTCCTAATAAACCACACCACACCTTGACTAAGAGCCCTGAAGCCATGCAGACTTCCCTTCCCCACTTCCTTGTCTGCCAGCCCTGCCTTGCTGACGCCCACGGAACTGGAGACCTCCAAGTTTTCTGTGTGCTGAGGGGAGGACCCATCTGCCCCTGCCTGGCAAGCCAGGCCACACCCACCTTCCTCTGCCAACGCCCTGCACCCTTGGTCCCAACCCCAGCTGAAAGGCCCAGGGAATATATTAGTCATATGACAAAGGCAGAGAAGGTAGAGCCGTAGGCTATTTCACTTTTTTTTTTTTTTTTTTTTGGTACAGGGAATCAAACTCAGGACCTTGTGCTTACCAGGCAGGCACTTGTGGCACTAAGCTAGATCCCCAGTCCCTTCACTTTAAAAAAAAAAAAAAAAAAAAAAAAAAAAAAAAGGAAAAGCCAGGCATGGTGGCACACACCTGTAATCCCAGCACTGGGGAGGCTGAGGCAGGAGGATTGTCTCGAGTTTGACACCAGCCTGACCTACAAAGTGAGCTCAAGGCTAGCCTGAACTGCATAGTGAGACCCTGTCTCAAAAAAGAAAAAAAAAAAAAAAAAAAAAGATCCCAAAGAGGTGACATGAGGGACTCTGAAAGCAGAGATCTGGGAAGAGCAGGGGCCAATAAGGTGGTAGGAAGTTACTCGGTTTGGAAATAGTTTTTCTGATCAGGTTTTACCCCCACATGCCACAGAATTTAGATAAGCCTGTGAAGGGTCTCAGTATGCCAAAGTGGCCGGAAGCACAGATGTTAAGGTCGGATGCGGATCTCCTTCTACTGTGTGTGTGCCCTCGGGCAAGTTCTTTCACCTCTCTCAGCCTCAAGGTTATTACAGCCTGACATGAAGAAAATACGCTCACCTGAAAATTAAATGAGATAATGTATGCAAAATGATAATGTACGCTGAACATGTACCGCCCGCTGCCCCCGGGCGTCTCCTAGGCACTTACACAGGAAGAGGTGGGTTTAGAAGCGGGACTTGCAGGCGGGACCGAGCCAGCCACGTTCACCGTGGACTTGATCGAGTTGTTTGCCCCGTGCTGGTGGGAAGGCGTGGGTGTGTGCACCACCAGGACGTGGCGGGATGGCGGAGCAGATCGGGAAGGGACTGCGGGGAGAGCCGGACTGATGCCCAGCGCGAGGGGCATCACCTCTTGCTCTGTGATGTTTCAGTCCTGGGAAGACAAGCGCCATGTCTCTGAGCAGTGCCTTCAGGGCTGTGGGCAACGACCCTGGGATCATCACCTGGAGGATCGAGGTGAGCCGGAACCTGCTCCCTGCTCCTGACCACTGGCATCTGCGGGCAGAATCCAGCGCCCGCTGAGAACAGCCCTCCAGCCCTCCTGAGTCCGCGGTTTGAGAACAGGGACAGGCAGCGTCAGAGTGCACGTTTCCCCGGCCTTGCCTCTCCCTGGTACTCAGAGCGGGTAGCTGTAGGTGGAAGAAGGCTCTCAACTCTGGAAAGCAGGGCTCTGAGACAAGCTTAGCTTATTCTTTATCCAGCCATCCACTCAGCGAGTCTGCACTGTCAGTTAGCGTCCCGGAGAGATGGGTGGGACTCTCTCCGGAGGCTCACGGACACTCCCATCAGAGAAACAAAACATAGCACGGGCCTCCTCCTGGACTCTGGCTCCTATAAAGTGTGGACAGAAGAAGCTGGGCGTGGAGGTGCACACCTGTAATCCCAGCACTCGGGAGGCTGAAGCAGGAGGATTGCTGTGAGTTCAAGACCAGCCTGAGCTACAAAGTGAGCTCAAGGCCCGCCTGAACTGCACAGCTAGACCCTGTCTCAAAAAGACCAAAAAAAAAAAAAAAGAGGCTAGAATGAAGGAATATGCCTGTACTCCCAGTTCTTAGGAGGCTGAGGCAGGAGGATCGAAGTTTGAGATTGGCCTGGGCTACATAGTGAGTTCAAGGCCAACCTCAACTACATAGCAAGACCCTGTTTCAAAAGAAAAAAAAAAAAATTGAGTCAAGGTCTCCTCAGATTGCCTAGGCTGGCATTGAATTTGCCTCAGCCTGCCTTAGCCTCTAGAGTAGCTGTGATTACAGAACGATGTCCCCACATCCAGCTATAGAGAGTTTAAGAGTGAAAGCAGCACCAGTTTGGACTAAAAAGGAAAGACAACATAATTCAAAATTCAAGAGCCAGGCGTGGTGGTGCACGCCTGTAATCCCAGCACTGCGGAGGCTGAGGCAGGAGGATTGTTGAGAGTTCAGGGCCAGCCTGGGCTACAAAGTGAGCTCAAGGCCAGGCTGAACTGCATAGCGAAACCCTGTCTCAAAAAGACAAAAAAAATTTTTAAAAAAGAAATGTGGGCAGGGATGCGGCACAGATGGGGCATTGCTGCTCCTCCCTCCCCCTGCGCCCCCCCAGGGCAGCTTCCCTCAGAGTGACTGTGAGCCGGGAGCTCTGGGCTGGGTAGCTCCACTGCCCGGTGTGAGGACACGTCCGCTCCCAACCCAGTCATTTGCTGCTGTGTAGAACCAGCAGTGAGGCCTCCCTGCTCTCCCCTCAGTTAGGAAGGGTGGGTCACCGTCCTCAGCCAGGCGCTCAGAGCTTGGACAGACCCAGGCCGCCTGCATCATTTTGTTTCCCACTTTACTTAAAAATGAATAGGTACTAAGGTAGGGTTGCAAAAATTGCAGCTGTATTTAATCTTTCTACATTTAACACACCTACTTGACACAGAACACGCACAGTATGCCTGCAGGTTTTCCTCACCTGGACAGTGATGAAAACCTACATCTGAGGCTGTGTGGCTGGCCCTCCCGGGACCAGCAGTACACGCAGTGACAAATCAGGGCCACAGCCCAGGCTCCAAAAATGGGACGCATGGCCAGCAGTCCGGTACCCTCGAGGCCACCAGCCTCCCCACCTCCGCGCTCCTGCGGAGCAGACCCGCAGGTGGTCAGGTGGATGAGCACCGGTGGCTGGCTGCTGGGGCTGCACGTGGGGTGCTCGGCAGTTCACACCCTCCTCTTCCCCCTGCAAAGGGCTGCAGGGGCGGTAAGGCTCCACACAGCACGGAGAGATGAGACCGAGCCGGCCGCGGGAGGAGGACAGGGAAAGGAAGACCCGCGTGGGACCCGGATGTGGGCCCCGGGTTTGGTAGACAGCGCTCGCAGCAGCCGTATGAACCCTGTGCGCCGGGGACCCCGCCATTGTCTCCTACCACCCGTGCCAGGGGCAGCTGAGGGAGGTCGCGTGGCGGGAGGAGAGGGGGAACGCTGCCTCTGTGCATCCCTTGTCCTTGCAGAAAATGGAGCTGGTACTGGTGCCCCTGAGCGCCCACGGCAACTTCTACGAGGGCGACTGCTACATTGTCCTCTCGGTGAGCACCGCCCGCCCTCTCCTGCGGGCTTCTCCCCCGAGAGCCAGTTCCAGGCTCTGCTGAGTGGTCTGCTGGTAAGAGGAATGTGTGTTCCTGGTATCGGTCTCGGCTCTTGCCCAGCGCTGGGCGGAGCGCGCCTCCAGCCCGACGGCGGAAGGTCGTTGTTCGTCCTGAGCTTTTCATTTGGCATCGGCCGGCAGGCTGGGGCCCTCAGCACACCGCCCACGAGTAGCACTTCTCACTCCCAGGGCGCAAGCACCGCCCTGAAAGGGGGTGGGGGAGGCCGAACCTAAGGCCTGCCTGCGGCATCAGAAGGCTCGGTCTAGTGCAGGAAACAATCTCTCCCGCGAGCAGCACTGGCAGGGCCGCACAGACGTGCACACCAGCTGTGCATGAGCAGGTGTACAGCTGGGCCCTGGAAGGTGAGTGTGCAGTCCGTCTGGGGAAAGGTCCCGGGGTCTCCATTTATTTTAGGAATAACCAGCTGTCAGCTTTCCCAAGTGTAGGGAGGAATTCAAGCCCCAAAGTTTGAGTCACAGTAGCAGGTCTGCACAGGGGACAGGGCAGCTGTGTCACCCAGTCCAGGGACAGAGAAGGGCCCCGACCCTACCAAGGCAGGATGCAAGCCGCTGTGTGCTGCCTTCTCCCTATGCCAGAGGGCCCAGCAGCAGAGGGGAGGCGAGCCGGGCCCTGACCTGGTCTTTCCGGCTGTACCCAGACTCGGAGAGTGGGCAGTCTCCTCTCCCAGAACATCCACTTCTGGATTGGGAAAGACTCCTCCCAGGACGAGCAGAGCTGTGCCGCCATCTACACCATTCAGCTGGACGACTACCTGGGAGGAAGCCCCGTGCAGCACCGAGAGGTCCAGGACCATGAGTCCGACACCTTCCGCGGCTACTTCAAGCAGGGCATCATGTGAGTAGTGGTGACACACAGAGCAAGGGCGGAAACGGCAGACTGCCGAGAAGGAAACCCACCGGGCCAGAACACACAGAAAGAAAGCCAAGGAGCTGGGCGTGGTGGTGCACGCCTGTAATCCCAGCACTCGGGAGGCTGAGGCAGGAGGATCGTTGGGAGTTGGAGACCAGCCTGGGCTACAAAGTGAGCTCAAGTTCAGCCTGAACTGCAGCGTGAGACCCTGTCTCAAAAAGACCAAAAAAAAAAAAAAAGTCCAGAGTAGTGCAAATTAGAGAGCAGCGTGGCACCAAGCCAGGCTGTGGGGAAACGGAGCCTGGTCCCCTCCCAGTGGGGGTGTGGCCTGCATGCAGCCTGGAAAGTATCAGTGGCACTAAAGCAAATCCCACTTATAGGTGTGTATCTCAAAGAAACCCTCACGTCCCCTGGGTCCATAGGAGCACAGGAACCAGAGCACACAAAACAGGATGATTAATGCTGGTAGAAAGCTCTGGGCAACGTCAATGTCATCACCAGGAGACTGGGCACAGGTACCAGAAGCACCAGACTAGATGCACATCCGGCACTGGGACACATCTCTCAGACATGGGGGCTGGTGAGCAAGAAACACGAATATCAAACTGTGTTTTACAGCCAGACGTGGTGGCGCACGCCTGTAATCCCAGCACTCGGGAGGCTGAGGCAGGAGGATCGTTGTGAGTTCGAGGCCAGCCTGGGCTACAAAGTGAGCTGAAGGCCAGCCTGAACTGCATGGCGAGACCCTGTCTCAAAAAAGACAAAAAAAAAAAAAAACAACAAAAGAAAAACAGAAATCAACCTGTGTTTTACAGATACAATGCACACGAGCAGCAGGACACACTGTATTAGAATACAAATAAAGGGAGCTGGTGCACTGGAAGAATGGAAGCCTGAGGTGGGGGAAGCAACGGGAGGAGGGTGCGCAGACTGCAGGGAGCACGGGGAGGCTTCCCACAGGAGGGGCTCCCAGGCCAGCCGTGATAATGTTCCATGAACTGAGGAGTTCATTTAACTCAAAGCTGCGCACTTGGGAATAAAACAGAAAGGGGAACTCCAATAAGCTCAAGAACTCTGAGCCCGGGTCAAGGCCAGCTCCTTGCAGCCTGGCAGTCCTCACTGAGGACCTGCTGGGCACCGGGCACCACCCGCAGGAGGCCTGGGATACGCCCCGCTGCTGCAGGGGCAGGCCGCTGGGGTGGGTGGTCGCGGGCCATGGCCCCATCACTGTTTCTCCCTCTGCCTGACTTCCGGCCCCGCCTCGCTGCGCACGGACAGACAGCTCCGAGGATGGAACAGGCCCCGTGTGCTGCGGGGCGGCGGTTACCTGGAGCGTTTGCTGTTTTCCCCCCGATGGGTGGAGGCTGCTTCTGTGTCAGGCGGAGCAGGCTCCCGGAACCTAGCGGGGGCAGGTGCTCCATAAATAATGGGTGTTTCCTCAGCTATAAAAAGGGGGGCGTGGCCTCCGGGATGAAGCACGTGGAGACCAACACGTACCACGTGAAGCGGCTGCTGCACGTGAAGGGGAAGAGAAACATCAGGGCCGCGGAGGTAGGTGCTGTCCGTGGGCTGTGCTGGGCCAGGGCTTCTCCGCCTGGGACCTGAGAATCTGAGCTGTGTTTCCCCCCGTTTGCAGGTGGAGGTGAGCTGGGATAGTTTTAACCGCGGCGATGTCTTTCTGCTGGACCTCGGGAAAGTCATCATCCAGTGGAATGGTCCAGAAAGCAACAGCGGGGAGCGCCTGAAGGTCTGGCTCTCGCCTCGGGCTCTGTCCTCGTCCTGAGGGAGGCTTCTGGTGCCTTTTACCCTTTCTTTCCATGGCGATCCCCAAGAGTCAAGGTGGGCCCCAGCGTTTCAGCAGTCTGTGTCTTTTTTGTGTATTTATTTGTTTTATTTGGTTTGGTTTGGTCTGGTTTGGCTTTTTGAGACAGGGTCTCACTCTGCAGCTCAGGCTGTCCTCAAACTTGCAGCAATCCTCCTGCCTCAGCCTGCCGAGTACTGGGATTACGGGCGTGCACCGCCGCGTCCGGTGAGCAGGCTCTGTGTTGCAGACAGGTCACATGCAAGACTCACCTCAGGACTTCTCGGCATCAGAGTACCTCTGTGCCTGGGTTCCCGGATGTGCCCCACTGGAGCCTTCACGCAGAAAGGGGCCCAGGTGAGCCGAATGTGTCCTGGACTTCTCTGACAGGCTATGCTTCTGGCAAAGGATATTCGAGACCGAGAGCGCGGGGGCCGTGCTGAGATAGGAGTGATCGAGGGCGACAGGGAGGCAGCCAGCCCGGAGCTGATGACCGTCCTTCAGGACACCCTTGGCCGACGCTCTGTTATCAAGCCTGCGGTCCCTGATGAGATCATAGATCAGCAGCAGAAGTCAAATACCATGTTGTATCAGTGAGTAGCAAAACCTGGCTGTCGGTTGGAAACTGGTGGAGGGAAGACGTCCCCTAGAAAACCAGGCATTCGGAGCTGGGGGTGTAGTTCGGTGGCACAGCGCCTGCCTGGCAAGCGTGAGGTCCTGAGTTCCATTCCTGGTGACTTCCCCCTCAAAAAGGAAAACCCGGCATTCCAGCAGCCTGGCGTGTGTGTGTGTGTGTGTGTGTGTGTGTGTGTGTGTGTGTGTGTGTTTGTTTGGCTTTTCTTTTGATTTATCTTTCTTCCTCCTTTTTTTTTGTTTTTTTTTTTTTTATGTTTTGTCTCAGTCAGTTAGTTGCCTGGTCTGAGTTTGAACTTGTGATCTTCCTGCCTCAGCCTACCAGAGTCACAGGATTACAGGCATGCGCTACTGTGCCTGGCTACTTGGTCCTTCTCTTTTTCTTTTTGCCGTACCAGGGATCAAACTCAGGGCCTTGTGCTTGCCAGGCAGGCGCTTGTGCCAGCGAGCTACATCCCCGGCCCTTACTTGGTCCTTTTCAAATTCAGTTCCTGGAAGGAGCCCAGAGCCCAGAGACACCCCCTCCCAACCCCTGGGCTTGTTCCTCCGGAGCCAACCGTGTTCTGTTCTTGTAGCAATTCTCCTGACCTCTTCCGGAGGCCTTTCCTGTACTGTGGTCCACACACGCCCAGGGAGGGGTAGGGATTCAGTTTGGGATAGACAGGCACAGAAGTCTCCGCCAGAAAACACAGTCTATACATTCCTGTCTGCGTACAAGCTGTGTGTGTCTTAAGAAGTCAAACGCAAAACCAAAAAAAAAAAAAAAAAATGGGGCTGGGGATTTAGCTCAGCGGCACAGCACCTGCCTGGCAAGCGCAAGGTCGTGAGTTCAATCCCCGGTACCGGAAAAAAAACAAAACAAAACAAAAGGAAGTCAAATGCTACCCTGAGACTCCACACTAAAGCATCCAGGTGACCGCGCTAACCTCCCCGTTTCTCCAGCGTCTCCGACTCAGCCGGGCAGCTGGCGGTCACAGAGGTGTCCACGAGGCCGCTGGTCCAGGACTTGCTGAACCATGATGTAAGTAGAGCTTGAAGGGACCTATCCTGGGCTAGCCAGACCTGGTGTCAGGAGCAGACCCTGGGAAAATCCTTCCTTCTGGTCTTGAGCAGCCACAGCCACCTTTATCTCCGACTGCTGCAGGACTGCTACATCCTGGACCAAGGCGGAACCAAGATATACGTGTGGAAAGGGAGAGGAGCCTCCAAGGTTGAGAAACAGGCGGCCATGTCGAAAGCCCTGGTAGGAGCTACAGACAGACGTGCAGTAATTCTGCCAGCGTCGTTTCAGATGTGCGCAGGGTGCCACGCTCAGCATTTGAGCTAGAACATTGTGGTTATGTACATAGACCTGAGGTCAGACAGATGCAAAGTGGGCTTCTGTCTTTTCTGTCTTTTTGAGACAGGGTCTCACTATGCAGTTCAGGCTGGCCTTGAGCTCACTTTGTAGCCCAGGCTGGTCTCAAACTTGCAACGATCCTCCTGCCTCGGCCTCCCAAGTGCTGGGATTACAGGCGTGCGCCACCATGCCCGGCTTATTTTTTGTTTTTTTGAGACAGGGTCTTACTATGCAGTTCAGGTTGGCCTTGAACTCATTTTGTAGCCCAGCTGGTTTCAAACCCCCAATGATCCTCCTGCCTCAGCCTCCTGAGTGTTGGGATTACAGGTGTGCGCCACCATGCCTGGCCTGGCCAGTTACTTGTTTTTCATCTGAGTGTCCTGGGGAAGACTACCAAGTCCCACTGAGCCCCAATTTCCTAATACCGACCACAAGGTTAATACCCATCTTCCAGGGTGGTTGTGAGGATTAAATACCACTTATATAGCACTCAGAATAGTACTTGGCACACAGCACCTGCTCCATAATAGGTGACTATGACTACTGAAGGAAATGTCGCATCGAGGTTAATGGTCCTATCCTCAAAGAGCTTATGACACTTGGGCAGACACAGCAGATGACCCAGGCAAGATGTGCTTACGGAGCAATCAATGAGCAGGTGATTGTGTCGGAAAGTCGGCAGAGTTACAGCCAGTGCTGAAAGCCAGCTCAGGTCTTGCACAAACAGGGATAACCTAATCACAACAGGCCAGCGGAGAGAAGTGACAATGTTCCACTCCGTTATTTTTTGAGGCAGACAACTTGGTAGTCAGCAGGAAGTGAGTTAGAATTGGTTCTTTTTTTTTTTTTTTTTTTTTTTTGGTATTTGTGAGGCAGGGTTTCCCTATGCAGTCCAGGCTGGCCTTGAGCTCACTTTGTAGCCCAGGCTGGCCTCAAACTCGAAAGGATCCTCCTGCCTCAGCCTCCCAAGTGCTGGGATTACAGGCGTGCGCCACCACGCCGGACAGTGAGTTAGAATTGGATCCTGACTCCCAGAGGGAAGGCGGGATCCTACCGACTGATTTCAAAGAGATGAATTACCTGAAGCCAAGAGCTTGGTGTATTCCCTGGCTGACCTGCCTTTGCATGGGTTGGGGTGCAGGGCTTCATCAAGATGAAGGGCTACCCCGGCAGCACCAACGTGGAGACCGTCAACGACGGTGCCGAGTCCGCCATGTTCAAGCAGCTGTTCCAGAGATGGTCCGTGAAGGACCAGACCGCGGGCCTGGGAAAAACATTCAGCGTTGGTAGAATTGGTGAGCGTCTCCCCAGAGCGCCCTCTTCCTGCCGGCTCTGAGAAGACAGGCACGGGCGCGTCTTGCTTACTTGGGTTTTCCCAACCCCTTCTCTACAGCTAAGGTTTTCCAGGACAAGTTCGACGTGACTGTGCTGCACGCCAAGCCAGAGCTAGCTGCCCAGGAGAGGATGGTGGACGACGGCCACGGGAAAGTCGAGGTGAGCCCGGCGAGAGCGGCCCGCCCCGTCTCAGCTGCCCCTCCTGCTGTGTGGAGGGCGGGTCATTCTGTCTGTTTGCTTCTTCCCCCCTATTGTCAAAGAGGCTTCCAGCTGGGCATGGTGGGGCACGCCTGTAATCCTAGCACTCGGGAGGCTGAGGCAGGAGGATCCTTGCGAGTTTGAGGCCAGCCTGGGCTACAAAGTGAGCTCAAGGCCAGCCTGAACTACACACTGAGACCCTGTCTCAAAAAGACAAAAAACAACCACCAAAAAACCAAATCAAAGACGCTTCCGAGGAGAGAGGGTGTCCCCACAATGCTTCTGGGAAGCGAAGGACACCTCCCCGCGTGGGCTGTCAATAACTCCCCGGCAGATATATTCAAATCACCACTTGGCCTGCGAGGAACCTGCCGGTACACCAGGGTGCACCTGACCGGACGACCCAGCCTCAGGATTCAAATCATGCAAATGTGCTGAGCCCTGAGCCCTGGCAGAGGAGGAAAGAGGGGGAGGGGTCCTGGGGGGAGGTTAGCGCCTTGGCCCCGTGGGTCCCCGTGAAACACGGCCCACGTCCCTTCGCAGCACTCTGGGCAGGGTGCCCATCTCTGCGGAACTCTCTCCTGCCCAGGTCTGGCGAATTGAGAACCTCGAGCTGGTGCCCGTGGAGCGTCAGTGGTACGGCTTCTTCTATGGCGGAGACTGCTATTTGGTTTTCTACACATACGAGGTGAACGGCAGGCCAAATTACATCTTATACATCTGGCAGGTAGGCCGGGGGCAGGGTCTCAGCTTTGGATGGAATTCTCCCTGGGCTCCCCAGCTGGCGGGACCATAATGCCCCTCCCACCACGGCAGGGCCGCCACGCCTCCCGGGATGAGCTGGCAGCCTCAGCATACCAGGCCGTAGAGCTGGACCGGCAGTTTGACGGAGCCCCGGTGCAGGTCCGGGTCAGCATGGGGAAGGAGCCACGCCACTTCATGGCCATCTTCCAAGGGAAGCTTGTTATCTATGAGGTAAGGACCCCTGCGTAAAGCTGCGGCGCGAGCAGGAAGCTCAGAACTAACAATCAGGTAGCAAGCTACCCACGAGATGAGGCGGTGTGGGGTGAGCTAGAGTGGGAAGCCAGGTTTGAGTTAGTATAAAGCAAGGGGTGAGCCGGGCGTGGTGGCTGCACGCCTGTAATCCCAGTACTGTGGAGGCTGAGGCAGGAGGATCATTTCGAGTTTGAGACCAGCCTGGGCTACAAAGTGAGCTCAAGGCCAGCCTGAACTGCATAGCGAGACCCTGACTCAAAAAGACAAAAAAAATAAAAATAAAAAACAAACCAACAGGGACTGGGGATTTAGCTCAGCGGCAAAAGTGCCTGCCTGGCAAGGGAAAGGTTGTGAGTTCGGTTCCCCGTACCGGAGGAAAACAAAACAAAAAACAAACAAACAAACAAACAAAACAAACCAACAAAATAAGGGGTGAATCTAAGATACTCAAGGAAACCCCAAATGCCCGGAGCCTCAAGTCCAAAGCAATCTAATTCAAGTTCAAGGGCTTTCATAAATTGACCCCCATGACTGTGCAGGGCATTACCCGTCACTCCAGACCCACACCCTCCTCTCCAGTCAGGTGGGTCTCCTCTCTAGACCTCACACGTGCCAATCTCCCCCCACCCCTCAGATGTGCCCCTAAGATGTGAGCCTCATGTCTTAGTTACTGTCTCATCCTGGAGGCACAATAACTGGACACTCACAGCTCTAAGGAGGAATGGTTTGTTTTGGCTCACGATTTGTAGAGATTTCAGTCCATAGTCGGCTGGCTTCAAGGCAGGGCAGCATGGCCGAGGGGCATGGCAGAGGAGGAACAGTTCATGGCAGGGCAGCAGGAAGCAAGAGAGAGCAAGGAGAGAAGGAGCTAGACCCCTGCAGGCCACGCCCCCAGTGAGTCACCTCCTTGGAGCAGGCTCCAGCTCCCAACATCATACTTAGCTCTAAGCTGACGACCAGTGGGCTAATGCACTGCTGAGTATCACGCCCCGTGACCACCTCCCAAATCTCCACCTATCAGTGCACGAGGCTTTGAGGGGAACATCCAGATATAAACCGTAATGTCCTACTTCTTCGTGAAGCCCGGGCTGAAGCAGTAGCAGACAATGCATAATGTCACATGCTGGAGAATCACCCAAGCCTGGGGCTAAGTCCTACTCTCCTCATTTACTAGCCAGGTCTCTATATTCTTTTTTTTTTTTTCCTTGTGTTTTTGAGGCAGGGTCTCACTGTGCAGTTCAGGCTGGCCTTGAGCTCACTTTGTAGCCCAGGCTGGTCTCAACTCACAGTGATCCTCCTGCCTCAGCCTCCCGAGTGCTGGGATTACAGACGTGCAGGTTTCTAAATCTCAGTTTCCTCATCTACCTGTTGAATAATATCTGCTTCATAGAGTTTTCATGAGGATCACTGACATGTAAGGCACTAGTCAGAGCCTGCCTACGACAGAGTTCTCAGAATGAAAGCTGATATCGACGGGCAAGGTAGCCTATCTGTAATCCCAGCACTTGGGAGGCTGAGGCAGGAGCTTTACTAACCTGGACTACTGGAATATATAGTGTGACCTGGAAGGAAGGAAGGAAGGAAGGAAGGAAGGAAGGAAGGAAGGAAGGAAGGAAGGAAGGAAAGACGGACAGGGAGGAAAAGGAGGAGAGGGGAGGGCAGGGGAGGGAAAGATAGCAGGAAGTATTACTGGTACCAAAACCCCAGTCACCCTGACCCTTTCCAGTTAGGGCAGAGACGTGCCAGATTCATCCACGCGTCCCTAACGTCAGCCTGGTGCTCACATGGTGCTGCGTAGACCTGGGCTCTGCTTTTCTCCTTCTCTCTAGGGTGGGACTTCTAGGAAGGGAACTGCTGAGCCCGACCCTCCAGTAAGACTCTTCCAGATTCAAGGGAACGACAAATTTAACACCAAAGCAGTGGAGGTTCCAGCCTTCGCCGCCTCCCTCAATTCCAACGACGTCTTTCTGCTCCGCACCCAGGCAGAGCACTACCTGTGGTATGGCAAGGTAGGAGGGCTGGCCCCGCGTCAGGTGAGCCCCCAGGAGCCCCTCTCTTTGCCCTCTCACCCCCTACCTTTGTCCCTGGTGAGCTGGGTCACAGGAACCGAACAGACTGGTGCTTTCTCAGAGAGAAGACTCTTTTTCCTAAAGAACTTTCAAAGGAAGTACAGCAGTCTCCACAGTCTGACCTCCCTTAGAAGCTCACTGACATCCCCGTTTACACCAGGAGACACTGCATGCATGTCCACACTCCTGAGGGCTGGACAGGTCCATCCTCCCACGTGAGCTTGGAGGATTGTAACAGGACAGGTGCAGATACAGGACAAAAACTCCAAAAGGTGACATTGTCAATTCGTTAGTCCCTTTAAAAGCACTAAAATTAAAAGCCGGGAGTTGTGGTACACGCCTGTAATCCCAGCCCTCAGGAGGCTGAGGCAGGAGGATCGTTGTGAGTTCGAGACCAGCAAAGTGAGCTCAACAGCCTGAACTGCATAGGGAGACCCTGCCTCAAAAAGACAAAAAATAAATAATAATAATAATAAAAAGCACTAAAATTGCTTTACAGAAGAGAATGGAAGCCAGGCACAGTGGCGTGCGCCTGAAGGTACCATTCCTGGAAACTGAGGATTGTGGATTGCTAGTTGCCAACCTAGTTTGAGACCCCAACTCAGGGTGTGTATGTGGGCGGGGAGAGCAGCTGACTAGGAGAAGATGCTTGAGATCGTTAATCATTAGGGAGGTACAAATAAAACCACAATGAGATATCACTACACTATTAAAATGGCAAAAATGCTGACCGTGCAAAAGCAAGGCTACAAAGCAACAGAAAGCCCCGTGCTCTGCTGGCAGGCCTGCAAAGTGGTACAGATTTTAGAGCAAAGTTTGCCAGTTTCTTACAAAGTTAAGCAGATATTTACAGTGTGGTCCAGCCACTGTACTCCTTTGCATATTTACCCAACTAAAATTTTTAAAACTATCTTCCAACAAAAAGCTATACTCAAATGCATATAGTAACACTTTTACTGGCAATCACCTAAACTTAGAGACAATCCAATTGGAAAACAGATAGACAGTGGTACATCATACAGTGAAATATTACTCAGCAACAAAAAAGAATTAACAACGCACGATGGGCCGGGGATGTAGCTCAGCGGCACAAGTTCCTGCCTGGCAAGCGCAAGGTCCTGAGTTTGATTCCCAGTACCTAAACGGGCGCGTGCGCGCACACACACACACACACACACACACACACACACACGCATGCACAAAAAGGTGAAACTATAGTGATAGAGATGTGTAGTTTCCAGCGATTAAGAATTTGGGGAGTGTTTGACTCCGAGGGAGTAGTCCCAGGAAATTTTGGCAAGGACTGAGAAAAGTTTTGTATCGTTACTGTGGTAACATGATTCTGTGTTTGTCAAGCCTCGTGGAACTGTGTGA
>NW_004955458.1:5502934-5505898 GCF_000276665.1 Chinchilla lanigera | reverse complement strand
GCTCACTTTGTAGCCCAGGCTGGCCTCAAACTCACAGCGATCTTCCTGCCTCAGCCTCCTGGGTGCTGGGATTATACCACCCGCCTGGCTCTTTTCAGTTTTAAACACACAGTGTCTGTCACCGTGCCTCTAAATGAACTGTCTTGCAGACTACAGCAGGAAATCCTGGATGTCCAGTCGCGTCTCTTTGAATGCTCCAACAAGACGGGCCGGTTCATTGTCACGGAGATCACAGACTTCACCCAGGATGACCTGAACCCAAGTGATGTGATGCTCCTGGATACCTGGGACCAGGTAAGACCCAGTAACAGAACTCAGAACAAACGGCAAAGACCCCCATAGCTTAGGCTGCTTTGTATAGTATCTTCCCCTGAAATAAGCCCAGAGAGGTCCCGAACAGTCCCCAAGTAAAACACTTGTCAGTGGAGACCAAAGGAAGAGCTTGCTTTTCCCAGGGTCAGCGAAAAAAATGATGTTTAAAACTCAGCATCTTGGCCGGGCGTGGTGGCGCATGCCTGTAACAACAGCACTCAGGAGGCTGAGGCAGGAGGATCATTGTGAGTTCGAAACCAGCCTGGGCTACAAAGTGAGCTCAAGGCCAGCCTGAACTGCATACTGAGACCTGGTCTCAAAGAGACAATAAAAATTTAAAAAAAATATATAATAAAATGACAAATATCAAGCAGGTTCTGGGAAAATCTTTCTTCCGGTGAACAAATGAGGTTGAGGGTGTTTTCCGAGGCTGTGAATTGCCACGGGGGAAAGCCGAGCAGTGTTGTGGATGTAGCGTGTGGCCTTCGGTACAAGCGCGGTAACAAATATCACATCTGCACCCCAGGTGTTCCTGTGGATCGGAGCTGAGGCCAATGCCACAGAGAAGGAGCGGGCCCTGGCGACTGCCCAGGAGTACCTGCAGACTCACCCCGGCGGCCGAGACCCCGACACGCCCATTCTGATCATCAAACAGGGCTTCGAGCCTCCCACCTTCACCGGCTGGTTCCTGGCCTGGGACCCTCACGTCTGGAGTGTAAGAACAGACAGGCGGGCGAGAGGCTTCTGCCAGGGAGGCGGAACTGAGAGGTTTGGGGCAGGCGGGGTAATGATGCAAGGGCCCAGCAACACCTCCTCTTTCCCGCTCCCACTCCGCTTCCTGCTTTGGACTTCTCCTCTCTTCCCCCCATCGCAGTAAGTCCGGTGAGATCATTCACAGTTGTCTGAGCAGTGAGCAGCATGGAATAATGCAGCTGACAGCGGTGGTGGGGAACCTATGGCACTGTGTGTTGTTTTTAAGACCAAAGATGTTAATGTATGAGGGTTTTTTTCTCCCCCTAAACTAAAACCTCAGTATTCAGGTTTAATTTGTAGCATTGGCATTTTGAAATAAGTAAGTGAATTTTGGGTTGTAATTTGGGCACTTGGCCTCCAGTAGGTTCACCATGACTGGTTTTATTTATTTATTTATTTTTGTCTTTTTGAGACAAGGTCTCGCTCTGCAGTTCAGGCTGGCCTTGAGCTCACTTTGTAGCCCAGGCTGGTCTCGAACTTGCTACGATCCTCCTGCCTCAGCCTCCCGAGTGCCGGGATTACAGGCGTGCGCCACCACGCCCGGCACCATCACTGGTTTATAACATGTACCCATGCACATCACCAGCTTTCTGATTTTTATAAGTACCCCGATAGCTGATGCAGGTGATTTGCTCCCCATATTATAGATGAGGGGACCGGGAAGGTAGGAGGACAAGTTGTTTGTCCAAAGTCACAGTAATCCAGTAGAAAGAAGCCAGGTTTTCTTTCTTTCTTTTTTTTTTTAATGCAAGATGGGGGTCCAGGAGATCAGTGCCTAGGATGGGTAGAGACCAGGACACTCCAAGGCAGCCACTATTTATTGGGTGTATACAGTGACAGGAGGGATTAGTGGAGGACTCACAGGTTGACGACTCAAAGGGCCAAGGATGACCAGAGATGACTCAAGAGAGCAAAGGTGATCTTATGCTAAGAAGGGTCTTGCCTTGGACTGTTAGTCTTAGTGGTCTTAGTTTTAGTCTTGGGGGAAGAGGATGGCCCATCCCTAAAGAGTTACTGGGAAACTGAGTGTGGTGGCGCACACCTGTAATCCCAGCACTTGGGAGGCTGAGGCAGGAAGATCATTGTGAGTTCGAGGCCAGCTTGGGCTACAAAGTGAGCTCAAGGCCAGCCTGGAATGCATAGCGAGACCCTGTCTCAAGACCAAAAAAGGGGGCTGGGGATATAGCTTAGTGGCATAAGCGCCTGCCTGGCAAGCACAAGGTTGAGAGTTCAATTCCTGGTACAAAAAAAAAAAAAATTACTGGGAAATCTCAAAAGGGTGATGCTGATAATCCCAAGCCTCCATTTATCCCTTGCGGAAGTGTGCAAAACTAGCCAGAAGCCAGCTTTTCTGACTCCCACTCAGCTGCTCTTTCTTAGGTCTTACAGGGAGGATTCAAGTAGTATCATCAAAAAATGTAGACCAAGTTTAAGAGCCTCTCTACACTACATGGACCCGGAGGGAGGGATTTTCACTTTTTTACTTCAACATGTCTTCTGGTTCTCTGGCTTTTTTGCTTTTCTTGAAGATACAGACCAGGCTTAAGACGGCCCTTGCTTATCGTCCTGTGCTTTCTCTCTCTTCGCAGGCAGGGAAGTCATACGAACAGCTAAAGGAAGAGCTGGGAGACGCTGCTGCTATCATACAACTCACTGCTGTGAGTGGGCTTTGCTCTTAGAGAAGTCGCAAGGCCAACGGGAAGCAGCAAGAGCTACAGATGCCACATGGGCAAAAGCCTACCAAGTCCCTCCCAGGAGTATTCTAGTTGTCTATTTTGATATAAAGTTGTTTACTCAGTTTTCACAGTGCTGGGGACTGACCCCAGGACTTCGCGCATGCTACACAAGGGCTTTACCACTGAACTGCCCCATTTTTGTTTTGTTTAGTTTTGTTGGGGC
>NW_004955458.1:5495552-5502174 GCF_000276665.1 Chinchilla lanigera | reverse complement strand
AAGTCCACACCAACTTAGGCCATGTACCCATCTTACCAGCTAAAAGAAGTGGACCCTCAGCCAGGAGCCCAATAGCTCATTAACATCAGGGTGCGTGTAAAGCCCCAGGTATTGCACCACCTGGCAGTGTTATCCTTAGTGATCTACAAAGTCAGATTCCAAAGCTAATGGTCATGTAGTGTCTTTAAATGGTACTTAAGAAAAATATAGCTTCAAACTGAAGACATTTAAAAGTCGGACACGTAGGGCTTAAATAGAAATGCCATGAGGAGATATATGATCTGAATATTTAAGAACTTTAGGGTAAGAATATAGCTCGGTGGTAGTGCACCTGCCCATCATGCATGAAGCCCTGGGTTTAATTCCCAGCACCAAATCATCATCATCATCATCATCATCATGAGACTTAAGTACGGCTATAAAGATTCATCCCAGGGCCGGGGATACAGCTCAGCAGCACAGCGCCTGCCTGGCAAGTGTGAGGTTGTGAGTTCGATTCCTGGTACCAAAAGAAAAAAAAAATTCAAATTCGTCCCAGACTCAATCAGATTTCCCAAGAAGGATCCCAAACGCTGACTATATGACCCCCAAATGATTCTGACACAGCCAGGTTTGGGGACCATCCTTCTGAAAGAGTATTACAAAGGGTAAAGTGGCATAAGCCAGAATGTCAAAAGCTATGCACATGCAGGGCCGTGATTACATAAGCAGACACTAAGTAGTTTTTCCTTTTACCCAGGACATGAAGAATGCCACCCTGTCCCTGAATTCTGATGACAGTGAGCCAAAATATTACCCTTTAGAAGTTCTGTTAAAAAGTCAGAATCAGGGGCTGCCTGAGGACGTGAACCCTGCCAAAAAGGAGGTGAGTGGGTGAAGGAACTGCTGGAAGTAGGTAGGACCCCTCCCCTCCCTGGTCTTAGTGAAGGACCGTCTTAGTAAACGGCCTAAGACAGGTCCGGCCTTTCGTAGACACTCAGGGGAAATCCGAGCCACTACCCAGGGGCTCAACCCCAGTAAGAACTCCTTGATTCCTTTCTCACCTCCCACAAATCCATCCAGTCCATCCCGAGCCTGTCTCCTGCTGTCCATCTGTCCACCGCTAGTCTAGTCCAGCTATCACGGACCACCGTGACCCACCCGGTTTCCACCCCACAGAAACACAGGTATGAATAATGGCCAAGCTCGGCATGGTAGCAAGTACCTGTATTCCCAGCACTCTGGGAGACCGAGGCAGGAGGAACACAAGCTAAAGCCCGGGCTGCATAATTTAACAGCTTTAGTAAGACACTGTCTCAAAATAAAAAAACAAAAAAGGGCTAGAGATTTATCTCAGTGTGAAGCCATGGCTTCAATCCTGAGTACTGCACCACCCCCTCCATGAGGAAAAGGATTTTTTTTTTTTTTTGGTCTTTTTGAGACAAAGCTCACTTTGTAGCCCAGGCTGGTCTTGAACTCGAAACAACCCTCCTGCCTCAGCCTCCTGAGTGCTGGGCTTACAGGCGTGTGCCACCCGCCCGGTTCTTTAAACATGTCACTTTCCTGTTTAAAACACCCGGACTGGCTCCCCACCCCACCTGGAAAGAACACAAAGGCCTCAGCCTGGCCCCTGGCCCTGCCCCGGGCTCTGTCTCATATTCCTGGCTTACCCCTCTTCAGCCGGGGCTGCCCTTGTGTTCCGGGATGTGCGCCTCCCAGCCCTGCAGCGCTGTACACTTCCAGGGCTCCTGCCCGCACAAACGTTGTTCTCCGACTATCAGTCAGCCCCTCCTGCCGTTTGGGTCTCAGCTCCGTCACCTCCCCAGACAGGCCCCCCACTCACCCCTCCGGTCTTTACTGTTGGCAGTACGTTAGGGTTACGTTCATCTCGGGAGGCAGGAACGTGTATGTACCACAGCTCGTCCTTCCTTTTATCCCCTTCCTCCGCCCTCCCTGTCTCTAGATCCCCTTTCCCCACTTTCATTTCTCTAATTATTATCCTGAGCTCATGTTTATGGCACACAACGTTTATACTCGAGGTGGTGGTTCTGTACAGGCCATGTTTTAACTCTTCTTGCTTCCCCTCCACGCTTCCCTCCATCTCCTGGGCCCCTTCCCAGGGGGAAGGCGAGACCCACTCCCTTATCTCCTTCTACCCATCTTTTATTTTGCCGGGCGTGGTGGCGCACGCCTGTAATCCCAGCACTTGGGAGGCTGAGGCAGGAGGATTGTTGTGAGTTCGAGACCAGCCTGGGCTACAAAGTGAGTTCAAGGCCAGCCTGAAGTGAACAGCAAGACCCTGTCTCAAAAAGACCAAAAAAAAAAAACCAAAAACCCTTTATTTTGCCCTTTGTACCCCCTCCTACACTTCTGCAGGCCTTAAGGGTGCTGTGTACCTTCTAACGCGAAACTTGTTCTCTCTCTTAGAATTACCTCTCTGAACAGGACTTTGTGTCTGTGTTTGGTATCAAAAGAGGACAGTTTACTGCTTTGCCTGGCTGGAAGCAGCTCCAGCTGAAGAAGGAGAGGGGGCTTTTCTAGGGGAGAAGGCTGATGCCCACTGCAAGATCACAAGGGGGCAGAGAGTGTCAGCGTTTGGACAGAAGTCACCAGCGTCTGCCTGGCACTCAGCTGCTTATCCAGATACAACAGTCTGAGACACCACAGCATGCTCGCCATGTGTGCTTGTTCTTGCCCTCCTTGGTTGTTATATACCTACAATAACCCTTTTTTTTGGCTTTTGTGGCTAGAGACTTGGCACAAAACTGCATAAATCTAGAGAAATAAAAAAAAGAACCAAAAAACTAAGCTTAAAATATTTAATACTATGCCAAGACCTACATTTGCCTTAAATTTTAATATATATATATATTTTTTGCGGGGGGGCTCTTTTTTGAGACAAAGTTTAGCTGTGCAGTTCAGGCTGGCCTTGAACTCATTTTGTAGCCCAGGCTGGCCTTGAACTCACAGCAATCCTCCTGCCTCAGCTTGCTGAGGTGCTGGGATTATAGGCGTGCGTCACCATGCCCGACAAGATGAATACTTCTAAAACCTGTTTAACCTACAAAGCACTGAAGTTTCTTGCATACACATACACCCCTACGTCAGCACCCAACACACAGATCTATTATGTGCCAGACTACTTTTAACTTTTCAAATAAAGATACTTATAGGAGCAAACGGAGTCCTAAGTACTGCATTACAGTGTTTGGGGCTTGCTTATTACGGTAATTTTCTTATGCTGGGAGAAATGTATGGAGGAAATAAATAGGCAACATTGAGTGAACTCTCTGGATACCTGGGCCACTGTAATTCCTATCTCCGGCACAAGAAGGTCAAAACTTCCCTGTACCTGTCCAGGAAACCTCAGGACTCGTACCCCGTGCGAAACTTTTTTTTTTTTGGTACCGGGAATTGAACTCATGACCTCGCGCTTGCCAGGCAGGTGCTTGCGACACTGAGCTAATCCCCAGCCCCAAAGCAGCAGCATACAATGGATGCCTGCTCTCCAGACACTGTCCGTGGTAGCAGTCAGACCCACCTGCTGCCGCCTAAGCCCAGGCACAAGAAAGGCACGGAAAGGCGAGAGCTGTTACCACGCAGACAGGAAGCACTCTACACTCTACCATTTCACTGTTTTATTGACTAACTACCTGCGAAGTACATAATGTCATCATAAATGAAAACACAATTCAGGGCTTTAAAAAGGCGCAGGAAGCAACTGCCTGCCATGACGTCCAGAGCAAAAGACACACACTTGCTCCCGGGCAGAGTCTCGGGAGCCTACTGGGCCTCTGCCGCCTCCTCGCCCTCTCCACACTCAAACCTCACGAAGTCCACGACGGACACGCCGCGGGGCTGCACGTACTGCCCCAGCGTGATGGAGGGGTCCAGCAGGTACGGCTGGGCCAGCATCTTGGTCTCTGCCTCTCCCCCGGGCTCGTCGTCCAGCGAGCCGACGGAGAGTGGGGCCATGCCCACCACGTGCTGCCCGAGGCGGCGGCCGACGTCCTCCAGGTCCGCCTGCCGCTGCGCCGTCTCGCAGACCACCAGGGCGCCGTACTTCCCTAGCGCCAGGTTGTGCAGGGAGGGGCTGAGCTCCGCTCCGTGGACGTAGGAGCCAACGTAGAACCCGGACGGCGCCTGCACCCACGCAGCTCGTCTCAGGATCATGTTTTCTCCCAGTTTCCCTACAAGAAAAGAAACCACGGAAACCCACGTGCCACCAGAACGTGATGCCTGCGGTTACACCAGCATTCGCGGGTGCTGACACCGCGGTTGGAGGTTTACACTAGGTATGATGTAACAGTTTCACTTTCCGCTTGAAGAAGCGGGGTGGGAAGCCCTCAGGGAGCACCCACGTGCGGCAGCCACACGCTGCTTGCAGAGGCTGCGCTATCACGGAGTCTGGTCTAAGTTCTCCCGCTTTCTGGCCCTAACCCTGCGCGGAAGACTTAACGACACAACTCCGCTTACTAATTCATCAAGTGTCTGTTCCCTCATCCACGCAAGGAAGACACCACCTACCTGTCAGGGATACTGGAAGAAATAAGGTGAAATGTGTAAAAGCATTATTTTTTTTTTTTTTTTTGGTACCGGAAATCGAACTCATGACCTCAAGCTTGCCAGGCAAGTGCTCATGCCACTGAGCTACATCCCCGGCCCAAAAGCATTCTTTTTTTTTTTTTGGTTTTTCTCTGGTACCGGGAACTGAACTCACGACCTTGCGCTTGCCAGGCAGGCACTTTGCCGCTGAGCTAAATCCCCAGCCTCCCCAAAAGCATTCTTTGTAAGACCAGGCATGTAGTAAACACTCAACTGCCATTATTATTACATTAAATTTAGGCTTCAGAGAGCTGGAGTAACCCGCCCAAAATATGTGGCAGAGCTGGAATCAAAAGTTCACACTTGACTCCAAAACGAGGGAGTGCACTTTCCCACCAAGTGATCATTCCCCCCAAATACGGAGTACCCAGGCTGAGGAAGGACAACCCCTGACTGTCCGCTGTATCAGGAAAGGTCTAGAACTAAAACCTACACAAAGTCCGAAACGCCACCAGCCAGTTTCAGCTTGCTCTCATCAAACACAGAAACATTTGCAGAGTGTTTACGAGAAACAAAAACACATTCCTGTTTCTTTCCTCAGGAAGCCGTTCCCTTCCAGTGAAGTCCACATAAGCCAGAAAGAGGGAAGGGGCGTAAAGGGATTTGGATTAATATGCCTGGACTGTCCATAGTTATAAGTAAAAATTATGAAAAGGGAGAATCCAGAAACAAAAACAAATTTTAAAAAAAAAATCTACCCAATAGTTAATTTCCAGAAATTAACAAGGCTGAAATAAGAAGCTCTTCCAAGGTTTTTTTTTTTTTTTTTGGTACTGGGAACTGAACTCAGGACCTTGCGCTTGCCAGGCAAGCGCTGTGCTGCTGAGCTACATCCCCGGCCCTAAGCCCCGTTTCTTAGCACACAGCTGTCTGCCTGGTTCTCACCCATGACTCATATGCACTGCAGGATGACCTGATGGAGACGGAATTGATGCCCTGATTAGAAACTTCAGATAAGCATTGAATTCCCAGCAACTCCAACCAAGCCCTGCTTCTCTCTGTCAAAGATGTGCAGAAAGAAAGCAAACCCGCCTAGTCGTACCACGATGATCCACATGTCGTTCCTATCACCAGCAGGCTCTAAGAGAATGGACCCTCACAAAGCCAGGCGTCTAATGCACTGTTCTCCCTTTATCATATTTGCAGGTCATCAACTGGAAGCCAAAGGGCAGTTTATGCCTAAGGACAGGCTCCTCTGCTTGGTAGAGGGACGAAAATAATTTTAGTGAGTTGCAAAAAGCTAAAAACTCTGCAATTGTTCCATATAAATCTAAACTCTTTTAAGGAATTTAGAAATTCTGACTAGAACGGAAGTCATTTCCCCCAGGGTGACAATCTCTGGAGCTTGGTGACGGCACAGAAGGGGCTGTTCAGGTTGCCCCCCCCCGCTTCCTAACTCCTCACACACAACTCCCTCCTCGCCATGTCACCTGGGGCTTGCAGGCACACGAGCTTGCAATTTTTGATGTAGATCTGGAGGACCATCAAGATACCAAAATATCCGATCTTTAATTTCCAGTTCCCAAGATCCTTGTAAATACTCACCAATTGCTAAGGCCAAATGATCCCTCAGGGAGCCGCCTCTGTCAGGCCCAGCTGGAAGTCCAGAAAGCTCAGAGGAATTCAAGAAGCCCTAAGCTCACAAGAAAACAAACAGGCCAGTTCTACACAACTGAAATTATTAAGGGAACAACCAAAAATAGCCTATTTCTAAGAAAATGTGAAGACAACTAGGAATAGTTTCATCAAGCCAAGCACATTAAAAATTGATTACAAGGCCGGCCGTGGTGGTTCATGCTTGTGATCCTAGCACTCAGGAGGCTGAGGCAGGAGGACTGTTGAAAGTTCAAGACCAGGGCGTGGGGATTAAGCTCAGCAACACAGCGCCTGCCTGGCAAGTGTAAGGTCGTGAGTTCGATTCCCGATACTGGGGAAAAAAAACAAAAACAAAAACAAGACCAGCCTGGGCTACAAAGTGAGCTCAAGGCCAGCCTGAACTGCATAGTGAGACCCTGTCTCAAAAAGACCAAAAAAAAAA
>NW_004955458.1:5465620-5495452 GCF_000276665.1 Chinchilla lanigera | reverse complement strand
AAGGAGCATCTCTATATATATATATATTATTTTATTCTATTACTGCATCACCCTCAATTCCATTCCACTCCCATTCTGTAGCCTAGCTTCTTAGAATGCAATTTCCTAGAAACCAAGAGCAATGTTTTCATACAGTCATAAAATGTAAAAGAAAGAAAAGGCGAGGATGTAGCTCAATGGCGGAGAGCATGCCTAGCATGCATGAAACCCTGCCTAAATTCGAGTACCACAAAAAGAAAAAGCTTAAGACAGGAGACTTACAGACTGTAGGTGGGACTGCAAAGTGGAAAAAATCCAGTGGTGGAGAATGTGGAGAATATCTAACAAAACTACATATACATTTACACACAGAAGGAGACTGGTTAAGCAAATCATGGCACAACCACGTAACAGAATGCAGCACAACTGGAAAAAAAGAAAAAGGAAGATTTGTGGGAGGCTGAGGCAAGAGGATGGCCGTGACTTCGAGGCCAGCCTGGGCTCCATATGAGTTCACTGCCAGCCTGAACTGCATAGTGAGATGATGCCTCAAAAAAAAGAAGGAAAGAAAAAGAAAAAAGATTTCCATTTTTTGTAACAGATTTCAGAATTACAGAGTATTTCCAGGATATATCTTAAGAGGGAAAAAAGTCAGGGAAAGGTAACCCATAGGTAGAGCACTTGACCGGCAGGCAGCAGGCCCTGGGTTCGATTCCCTGCACCACACATTCATACACCAAAAAATAAAAAGCAAATTAAGAGGATATATAGACCAGGAATATAGCTCAGTGGCAGAAGCGCCTGCCTGGCAAGAGCAAGGTCCTGAGTTCGATTCCTGGTACCAAAAAAAAAAAAAAAAACAACAGAGTTATATAGAGCTAGGTGTGGTGGCACACGCCTGTAATCCCAGCACTTGGGAAGTTGACACAGGAGGACTGCTGCAAGTTCAACGCCAGCCTGGGCTACACCGTGAGTTCAAAACAAGCCTGGATCACACAGTCAGACCCATCTAAAAAATAAGTACATATACAAATTTTATCATCATTTGTGTAAGAAACACCTGTATAAATATGCATATTTTTGCAAAGACAAATACTGAAAATATAGCTACAATCTAGTGAGGTTGATTATCTACAGAAGTAACAATGGGATGGAGGGAGGGGTAGGGCTTCTTGGAGCATACTTTTAATAATGATTTTAGCTTTTGGAACTCTGTTAATGTTTTCCACATTTAAAAATAAAATTAAGGGGCTAGGGAGTAGCTTGGTGGTGGAGCACTTGCCTAGCACATCCCAAGGCTCTGCGTTCAATCACTCCTTCCCTGCAAAATAAGAAGGTTAGCTGGGCATGCTAGCGCTTGCCTGTAATCCTAGCACTCAATAGGATGAGGCAGAGGGATTGCTGCGAGTTTGAGACCAGCCTGGGCTGCAAAGTGAGTTCAAGGACAGCCTGAACTGCATAGTGAGACCCTGTCTCAAAAAGACAAAAAGTAAATAAATAAAAAAAGGACCATAAATACACAAATAAATAAATAATAAAAGGACCAGGGCTCGACGGAGAAGTGGCCAATTCCACTGTTGGGGAAAGAAAAATAAAACATAAATCCGAATGTGTTGTTATGCTAAAAAGAAATACTCAGAAAATAATAAAGGCACATGGAAAGGACACTAGAGCCAGCTTGCCTTTCCTTGACTTACACCAGCCAAATCCACAAATAACTTGGGCATTAAAATGGAGAATGCATCATACAATAAATTATAACCTATAGTATGAATCCACGAGCCAACATTGGCTCTAAGTAAGTCAGGAAATAAAGAAGCAAGAAGGCTAAACTAACAGTAAAATGTGAACTAATCAGTGCACATAGAAGAAATTACAAGAAAAAATAACCATTATACAACTAAAGGAGTGAAAACTGGCCTGGCAAGAATCATCAATAAATGCTAAACCAAGCATTACACAGTTTTTATTTAATCTCAGAGAATCTCTCATGTAGATTACTCATTCGCTACAAAGAGGAAAGGGGAAGGCTGGGGATATAGCTCAGTGGCACAAGCGCCTGCCTGGCAAGCACAAGGTCCTGAGTTCAATTCATGGTACAAAAAAAAAAAAAAAGTGGCAACAAGTGGAAAGGCCTGGCAAACACCACCACAATCAGGGGATCATTAATGACAGAACCCAAGGCCATCATATGCCTCCTCATGTGAAGCTCTGCGAAAAACACTATCATTTTCCTACAAAAAAGGAACATTTCCTGAGTCTCATTATGAAGACTTATCAGAGAAACCTAAATTAAGGAATACTCTACACCATGGCCGCGGGTCTTCTAAAAATGTCCGCACAGTGAAATACAAGGCCCAGGAAAGTAAGTTAATGGCTCAGGATTACAAATAGTTACGGGCAAAGTCAAGATTACAATTTAGGGTTGGGATGTAGCTCCAAGTAAAGCATTTACCTAGCATCTATAAGGCCTTGATTTGATCCTCAACACCATTGAAAAAGAAAAACAAAAGGTTAATTTATACTTCAAGTGGTTTATCTATACAATTCTAGAAAATAGTAGACTATTGAATGCCTGCTTAGCATATGTGAGGATCTGGGTTCAAACCCCAGCACCACCACTCAATAATCTCAACATAATTTTACCAAACCATCTTAAGAGAAAAATGAGTAAGAAGAGAAATAAAGTAGTAAGAAACACACAAAAAATTGTGAATAGCTGGTTCACTTCTGCCATGATAATAAGGCTGAATCACCAGGCATGGCGGTGCACACCTGTAATTCCAGCACTTGGGAGGCTGAGGCAGGAGGATCACCATGAGTTCAAGGTCAGGCTGGGCTACATAGTGAGTTCAGGGCCAGCCTGAATAACATACTGAGACCCTATTTTAAAACAGAAAGAAAGAGACAGCAAACAAGCAAGCTGAATCAAAGGGAAACTGATACAACCCCTTCCTTTATTCTTCTATGGATGAATGTACTCACTGTCCTAAACTGTGTCTTTCTCAAGCTCTCTATTTGGAAACCCTTTCCTCAGACCATTTCAGATCCCTGAACAGGAAGCCTCAGATGGTTTCTCCAAATTTAGCTAACTCCACTTCACTGGCATTCAGCAACACAATTAACTGAGGCCCTGCTAAATGCTGTACCCTCTTCTCTTGCACCAGAGATGTCGTAGTGGACAAACGAATACCCTGCCTCATGCAGCTTACATTCTACTGGGCAAGACAGACAATACACAAGTCAAAGAATATGTAATACAGAGGCACTATAAGAAAAATTTTTAGATGGGCCAAAAAAAGAGACAAAACAGAAGGGTACTCCTCCCCAAAGATCGCATTTAAGTAGCGCTGTGAAATAAGACAGTGAAAAAGTATGGGGCAGGTGGGTGCAGCAGGGGCTGGGGATGCAGATCAGTAGCAGACTACGTGCTTAGCATACATAAGGTCCTGATTCAATCCCCAGCACCAAAACAGCAAAGAAACAGCAAAGAACCTAAAGGAAGGAGGGGACACATTCAGCAAGCTGGAGACAGCTCAACACTCACTTTGCTGTATGTGGAGCGTTGACTGTCTAAGCTCTGACAGTGCAACATGGTTCCCAGGGCTACTTGCTCGACCAGCTGTTGAAATTTTAAATTTCTGGAAACAAAATCCGTCTCACAGTTTACCTGTGGGAATAAATGGATATTTCTGTATAAGCTGTACGCCGACTGTTTCCAAAAGTGCCTTAAGGCTGTAGAGTAAGCCAAGCTGTTGATAGAACAAGCTGCAGACTCCACAAAAATAAACAACCCCCGAATTTTAAAGCTGCAGTTCCTCTCTTGCTTGAGGCCAGAAACTCAGTGAAGGGATTCCTGCTGTGTCAATGAGTTAGCAATAACCTACACATTCAGAGGAGGTTCTGTAATGTTCGGAAGGACTTGCTACAAGTTCACCACTCACCAGAGTGGTGTGTGGTGGCACACGTCTGTAATCCCAGCACTCAGGAGGCTGAGGCAGGAGGATCTTGGCAAGTTCGAGGCCAGCCTGGGCTACAAAGTGAGCTCAAGGCCAGCCTGAACTGCATAGCGAGACTCTGTCTCAAAAAACAAAAAAAAAAAAAAAATCTGTTTCAGGAAACAATCAGTGACCAGACACAAGACTGCACTCGAATTTAGGAGTTAGATTCTAGACTGCCAGGCCACTTCTCATCAACACCTGTGCACGTCTATCCCTTATGAGTTCACAGCTGACAAACGAGGTTTTCTCAAGTCTAGCGCCAACTACCCTTTATTGTTCTCCAACAGGTTTCTTCTTTAAACATGCAAAGGCTCTCGCAGGAGCCTCACATCCGAGGTGTGGCCTTTCCAACAGCTCACCTCCACCAACACAGCGGTGCTGCCCTCCCGCAGCAGCCCAATCAGGCCCTCCTTAGTCTTCCTCCCCTGCAGCTTGGCAGTTCTGCTCCAGCCCTCCTTCTGGGCATGCTGGTGGAGCCAGATTTCTGCCTATAAAGTGAAAAAGAGCAGATGACAAAGTCACTGGATTTAGAACTGAATGAGGCTCTACAATACATTACAACCAGGCGTGGTGGCTCACAATTGTAATCCCAGCACTCCGGAGGCTGAGGCAGGAGGATCGTTGCAAGTTCAAGGCCAGTTTGGGCTACAAAGTGAGCTCAAGGCCAGCCTGAACTGCAGAGTGAGACCCTGTCTCAAAAACAAACAAACAAAAAAGAAATAAAATTAAAATAAGTTAAAGTTTCCTGATCCTTTCTGCTTCTCTGAAGGTCTACAATAGAACTAAGGCACTCTAACATCGAGGGGCAGTCTACCCCTAAATGCTGACCACCAGGCACTGTAGTAACTGGTGCTTTCGGTAAATTTAACCTGCCTATGTCCCTGTGGGAGCAGATCGCAGTATTTTCATTACACACACAAAAATAACACAACTCTGACATATTAATTAATATGTCCACGGTCACGGCGTTAGGTCACAATAGCTTGGGTCCTGAGGGGACCGATTCCATCCAAGGTTCACACAAACCCTTCAACTCCGAGCAGCAGAACACATCCGAACCGTCTTTTATTGAATAGGCTTTGTCGGGGCTGGGGATGTAGCTCAGCGGCACAGGGCCTGCCTGGTAAGCGCAAGGTCGTGAGTTCGATTCCTGGTACCGGAAGAAAAATAAACAAACAAAAAAAACCCCAAAAACAAGGAAAAAAAAAAAGAATAGGGTTTGTTAACCCTGGGACACTGAGATCACTGCTCCCAAGTAAGACAAAGGCAAAGGCTGTCATTTAAGGCAGAATCCGCCCTGGGTCTTTGCGTCATGGGTCACCGGGCAGCGAATGGGACTTTCGCGCGCCCCGAGAGCCCGAGGTCAGCCCCAGGACCCGGCCGCGTCCTCTGCTCTCCTCACCTGGCCGAGATCCCCGCCGCACGCCTCCAGGGCCGTTCTGCAGTGCACGAAGGGGTAGCCTGTCCGCCGCCGCAGCTGCATAAGGAGGTCCTTGCGGGCGGCCGAGGAAGAGGGGCGGGGCGCAGCCCCAAACGCGTGCCCCGGCTGGGCCCGCCGCAGCAGCAGGGCTCCCGCCTGCCGGGACAGAAAGGGCGTGAGCCGAGACAGCACGGCCGGCGAGGGAGCGAGGGAGCGCCCGGGGCAGCGAGGCGAGCCCGGGGCTCAGGGGCGCGGGGCGGCGGCGGAGAGGACACGCCTCGGGGGAGAGCGGCACAAGGGACGGGTGCGCCTCGGGACAGAAAGCTGCAAGGGAGTCAGGTCAGCACCGGAACCCGGGGTCCTCACCTGGTGGCTCCCCGTCCGCGCGACCAGGCACAGGCGCAGGGACCGCAGCAGCGACATATCTGTGACCGCGCCACGCTTCCGCCGGCTGGCGCACAGGGGCGGCGGCGGCCGACGGGATGCCGCAAGCGCCAAAACTCTCCACTACAACGCGTCCGATCACAATAGCGCCACCTGCCTGCCGGAGGGACACACAGTCGCCTTCCCTAAAAGGCTTCATTGAATTATTTTGTATGGAATTACCCCCACGGGTAAAATAAAAAAAAGTCAAAAGATAATGCATACAACACGTCTGGGTAACACTATGTTTCTTTATTTCCAATGCGCTTTTATGTTCGGTATCAGTTTATGACTCACAACAAACTTTCGAGGTAGGTGGGTGGGTTCAGAAAATTGCCCAGGGTCTAGAGATGAAGATAGAGTCGCTTCAACAAACAGAGTAAATATTTGTTGAATGAACAATTCATTCTGCTGCGCACCTGTGAGCCAGGAACTGTGTTAGGCTTCAGGGAGTTAGAGATGAATAAACCTCAGCTGTACCCTTCAAGGTAATCTAATGGTAAGAAAGTAAGGATCAGACAAATGTCCACCCAAGACAAGGTAGGTCCCATAAGAGGAACACATAGAGGTCGGGGAAAGATGGAGTCACATTCAAACAGGCTCAGGAAAAGCTTTTTACAGGAAAGTGGCAAAGAATAAGGAAGATTTTTGATGTGGAGCATAGCCCTTTCCAACCAGGGAACCATCATAAAGAATGGGGAAGTCAGGAACCTTGAGTGGACTTACAAAACAAAAAATAGGCCTTTGTAATTTGGCTCGAGGAGCACGAAGTGAATGAGAGGTAGTTTGGGATCACTGGAGAACAGACTGAGCACCAAGCAGAGGAGCCTGTTCTTGCTTCTACAGGCAATGGAAGCTAATCAGAGCTGACTTTGGAAGACTGCAAGAGTTGGCAAAACAGCTTGATGGTGAGAAATGATAGCAGAGGCCCAGAGGAGGTATGTGCCTAAGCAATAAGTGAAGAAAAACCCCAACCAGAGCACACACAGTGGGAAGAGGCAAGAAGTGAAGGAAAATATATTACAAAGGAAGGACTGATGGAGGTGGGAAAGAAAAACCAAAGAAGAACTTAGTACTCGGGCCAGTGTTCTGCACAGCAGGATGTTCTGAGATCAGGGCTCCAGCTTTGGAAAGGAGGAAAAGTTATGGCTCAAAAGGCAGCTCTGCAGAACTGGGAGGACTTCACCCAATTAGTGCCATGGTCCTATTAGAGTTTTCTGTCTAAAAGCAAGAAACAGGTGGTGTGAGGCCTTTTCCTTTTCACTCCCCAGCAAAAGCTAAGTTTGTTGGATTCAGAAGAGATCATTTTATACTCATTTTTTTCCTCTTTAAAAAATTCCAAGCCAGGCGTGGTGGCAAACACCTGTAATCCCAGCACTCGGGAGGCTGAGGCAGGAGGACTGTTGTGAGTTCGAGACCAGCCTGGGCTACAAAGTGAGCTCAAGGCCATCCTGAACTGCATAGCGAGACCCTGCCTCAAAAAAAAAAAGACCCTATCTCAAAATTAAAATTTTGAAAAGTGTTGGGGATATAGCTCAGTGATAGAGTGCTTGTCTCAGAAGGCAAGGCCATAGGTTCAATCCCCAACACTGAAAAAAAAAAATCCACAGAATTTGGTTTTTTTGGGGGGGGAGTTCCGGGTTTGTTTGTTTTGTTTTAAGTCTATCCTGTATAAACAGACAACAGACAAGAGCAGGACCGGATGTTATCAGAGACAGTCTGCAGCCACTGCTCAAATGTGTTATTTACCTCCCTGACTCCTGAAACTCCTGGGCACCTTCCCATAACAGGAGCTAGGAACCTCCTCTGCGCGGAAACGTGAGCACTGCCAGGACTCTCGGATTCTCAGCAAGCAGGCACCTCCCTGTATTTGCCCCAGACTGTCTGAGGGAATCAGAAAGGAAGGAGGAGAGAAAGAGGGGAGAGGAATTGATCCTTTTTGGTCCTCACGTTTACGGTGCTGAAGGGACGGCTTTGGAGATACGCAGTTCCTTCACTGGGACAAGGAGCTGAGACAGGAGAGGTGACATCAAGCGGGTCTCACTTCCCTGTGCCTGGCTCTATAGATGTTCACATTCTCATCCTCATCCCGCTGGGCCAGCTCCAGTTGGAAGTGCTGGGGCAGGAGGTGCTGAAAGAAGCTTTCTGTCCCATGCTCCTCTCTCATCTTGGAGGCCAGATAGATGGTGCCGTGGGGCCCGCACAGGTGTTGGAGGGTCCCCAGCAGCAGAGGGAAGGTGGGCTCCAGGTACACGATATCCGCCCCCAGCACCAGGTCATAGTCTCCCGGGAAGACATGCTGGTCAATCCCCCACGACAAAGCGCGGACCTGGGCCCGGCCTGGAGCTGGCAGATTAGCCTGGACGTTGCCCTGGATCTGCTCTAGGGCCAGAGGCAGGTCAGTGATGGTAACATCCCCCCCTGAGAGAGAGCAAGGGGGAGAAATGCAAGTCAGAAGGCCCAACCAAGGGCTCTTGGCTCCAGCCTGGAAGGTCCAGTGACCTCAAGGCCGAAAGGCCGATGTTTTGACAGCCCGAAGTCCACGGTGACTTCTAGTGCCCCTAACTCCGTGTTACCCCACTGGCATTCTCCTTACTCTACAATCTACACCATCAACATTCTCTCTGAGCTAATTTTCAACCTGTCTGCCCCACACGCAACTATCAGATGTCAGCAGAAGCCCGGGCAGGACTCTGCGGAGAGGCTACACACCTACCCCCCTGACACAAACCTGTCTGCAGGGGTCTGGAAAGCCTCCCAGAAGACGTGACCTCAGCTGAGCCCTAAAGGACAAGCAGGAGCTACTCAGGTGCATTTCCCAAGCAGAGAAATAGTGAATACAAAGGCCAGGCAGGGAAGCAGCATGGCATATCCAAGGAACGCTGTATCTTTTTTTTTTTTTTCCTTTTGGTACTGGGGATTGAACCCAGTACTGGGGATTGAATTTACTGAGACACCTCCTCCAGCCATTTTTAAGAAATTTTTTAAAATCTTGAGGCAGGCTCTTGCTAAACTGCTAAATTGCCAAGGCTGGGCTCAAATTTGCAATCCTCCTTCCTCAGCCTCTCAAGGCTGCTGAGATTACAAGCAGGCACTGCCGCACCCAGCCAGAAAGCTGCATCTCAGGAGATGTGGAAAGGAGAAAAATGCCAAGACATAAGACTGGAGGGTTACGCCATGCTAATCATAGAGGAAGAAGTCCAAGAGATTCAAGTTCGATAATGAAGGTAAGGGGTCTTCAGAGTTAAAGCAGGGAAGCCAGGCTCAGTGGCTATAATCCCAGCGTTCAGGAAGCTGAGGCAGAAAGATCGCCGTGAGTTGGAAGCCAGCCTGGGCTACATAGTGAGTTCTAGGCCAGCCGGAACTACAAAGTGAAACCCTGTCTCAAAAAAACATAAACAAAAGAAGAGTTAAAGCAGGAGTGAAGATTAGCATTTCAGAAAGTTTTATCCGTGCAGTAAATATATGTATTGAGTACCTACTAAGAGCTAGGTAGGTATACAGTGGGGAGCAGAACAAAATCTCGCCTTTCCTTGAGTTTCATTCCAGAAGTAGATACACACATGGTCTGCAAAAAATCTAATCACACTCACGGTAAATATTATAGAAAGAGAGGCAGGAAATACAAGCCTTCATTCACTCATCTGTACCATGTCCCTATATTTGCCAGGTACTGAGACTACAGCAGATGGCAGGAATCCCCCCTGGAGCTTACAGCCTAGTGGCAAGAAATGGAAGGCAACAATGAAATACAAAATAAAAAAAGTTTAAGGGGCTGAGGATTTAGCTCAGCCGCAAAGCGCCTGCCTGGGTACCGGAGAAAAACAAAAAACAAAATTAAAAAATAGGGGTCGGAGATATAGCTCAGCAGCACAAGTGCCTGCCTGGCAAGCGCAAGGTCCTGAGTTCAATTCCCAGTACCTCAAACAAAACAAAAACAAAATAAAATACACTGCATGTCAAATGACAGTAAGTGCTAC
Organism: Chinchilla lanigera; assembly: GCF_000276665.1. Lineage (NCBI taxonomy): Eukaryota > Metazoa > Chordata > Mammalia > Rodentia > Chinchillidae > Chinchilla > Chinchilla lanigera. Next base: position 5,485,649 of record NW_004955458.1, on the reverse strand, counting down.
AGTGAAACACCAGGCAGGGAGAGGGGAAAAGAACTGCCTGAGGGTCAGAGCAGGGAATGGAATTTTAAATAGGATGGTTGGGGTAACCTCACTAAGCAGGTTACGTTTGGGCAAAGCTCTGCAGGCAGCAGTGGCGCGTGGATCTCTCAGGCTAAAGTCTACCAAACCACAGGCCAGCAAGCACCGAGACCTGAGGCAAGACTGCACCTGACAGGTGAGAGGGGTCGTGGGGGAGGCAGCAGCTGGAGCACAACGAGTGAAGAGGGTAATAGCAGAGGTTGGATCCCAATCAAGGAGAAATTTGGCTTTTAGTCTGGGTGATATGAAAATCAATGGATCCTGGGCGTGGCAGCGTGCTATAATCCCAGCACTCAGGAGGCTGAGGCAGGATCATTGTGAGTTAGAGACCAGCCTGGGCTACAAAGTGAGCTCAAGGCCAGCCTGAACTGCATAGCAAAATCCTGTCTCAAAAAGAAAAAAAAAAAGTTTTAATCCAGCCTGAGCAACTAAGTGACTTAGTGAGACCGTTTTAAAAAACAAAACCAAAAAAATACAAAAAGGGCTGGAAATATAGTTCAATGTGAAACCCTGTATTCAATCCCCAGGACCACACCCCCCCACACACAAGCATGTACATACGCACATACATGTACACACGCCAAAAAGGAAAGAGAACAGGTCATTCTGACTGTTGGGTGAAATAGACAGAGGTCTAGGAGGCAACAGGGAATCAAAGCAGGTCGACCAGTCGGACTACCTGCTGCATTCTAAGCAAGCAATGGTGCTGACTTAGGCTAGAGAGCTGCCAATGGAAATACATGAGAAAATTCACGCGATTCTTGGGAAATAAAATCAAGTGATTCTTGGGACTGGGGATGACCTTGTAGTAGAGCACTTACCTAGCACACAGAGGCTCTGGGTGCAATCTCCACTACCACAAAAAAAAAAGGAAGGAAGGAAAGAAGAGAAGGGCAGGGAGGAAGAAAGGGAGGGAGGGAGGGAAGGTGGGAGGAAGAAAAAGAGAAAGAGAAAGGCAGAAAGAAAGAAAGAAAGAAAGAAAGAAAGAAAGAAAGAAAGAAAGAAAGAAAGAAAGAAAAAAGAAAGAAAGAAAGAAAGAAAGAAAGAAAGAAAGAAAGAAAGAAAGAAAGAAAGTTAGTTGAATAATGCATATGGGGTGAAAATGGGCATGGCGAAGTCACAGGTGATGTCAACCTGAGCGTGGCGGTGGCACAGGCCTGTAATCTCAGCACCGGGGAGTCTGAGGCAGGAGGATCGCTGAGTTCCAGGCCAAGTGAGACCCTCAGCTGCCTGAGTGCTGGGGTAACAGGAGTGCACCATCACCTACCACACGCCCAGCAACACCCTGATATTTGAATTGGCAGCTAAATAGGGGATAAAGGAAGAGAAGGCAATCTAGGAGCAAGTGAAAGTAGGTGTTCCTATCCCCAGAGATGCCTTTGTCTCTTTTTGTATTTACTTGTAGATTTATTTTTATTGTTCTTGCAGTACTGGGGATTGAACCCAGGGCCTTCACACTGAACTACATCCCGAGCCCTTTTTTTTTTTTTTTTTGAGACAGGGTCTCCCTAAGTCACCAAGTTGCCCAGGAACTTGCAATCCTCCTGCCTCAGCCTCTCAGAGTGCTGGGATTACAAGCATGTATGCCACCACATCTGGCTTCTGTCCCCTTGTAATACGACTACCTGAACGGCATCCACCCACCCTTCACGGAGAGGTGCTGACACACCCTCTGTTCTTTCTGAGTCTTCTTTGTTCACCCTGTTCACTTCTCCACCTCACAGAGCTCCCCCTAGATGGAGCCACAGGGAGACGCAGTAGACACAGCCAGAGCATGTCCACCAGCTCACCACAGCTCTTCCAGGGTGGCATCTCCCCCATCTCCCCACTAGACCCCAAGCTGCTCCTAAGGGAGAGCAAATCTTCATTCACTGCTGAATCCCCAACACCCAGCATGATTCTTGGTACACAGAGGACTCGGCACACATATTAGTTGAATGAATAGAAGAACGAGCGTCTGCCTTTGGGAAGACTTTCCTTAATGCGACCCAGTAATGCCCCTATGAACAAGTACATGCTAATCTAAGTGACTTCATACGTGTTTTTAAGTGAGTGTTCTCTGTACGGGGTTTTGTCTGCCCTCTGGATTACTAACTTAGGGAAACCTGTTTAGTTTCTGGTTCTTGATAAAACTGATGAAATTTTGTCCTTATCCTTTCCTTTCTAAGGTCTGAGGTGCTTAATGCTTAGTCCTTGCTTCCCAAAAACTCACTCTCGCCCTCCAAAATTCCTGTCTATTTATCTCAGCAATAACAATCTACCGACTCTAACATATATTCACAGGCAAGTTAGGAAGCATTCATGAGGTTTAACATCAGCAGGTTGCTGTCCTACGGGATTCCCCCATATGTGCATTTTGACAGAACACCCGAGGGGCGTTTAAATGACAGCATTCTCCGTGAAGTCACGGAGAGCAAAGAGGTAGACACAAGGCCCGGCTTTTATTTGCCCCCCCCCCCAAATCAACTGTCCTGGGGACTTTAACAGCCAGTTAGGTCCGGGTCACTCAGGGAAATGGGGCGGGGGGGGCGGTGATAAAAGGAAGGGACTGGGCTGGGTCTAAAGTACACCCCTTTCCTAGGACTGCACACCCTCACCCCGCTTCCCGCCGCGACGCCAGCTCACGCACCCTGCAGCGCTGCCAAGATTCCCACGATGCCCGTCCCCGCGCCCAACTCGATCACTTTCTTGCCGCGAAAATCCACATTTTGGCTCTCGAAATAGTTGCACAGGCTCAGAGCCTACGGGAGGAAAAAAAAAAAAGGCAGAAAAGACCGTCGTGGAGATGGCTCCATATGGCAGAGCCTGGACCGCCGAGCCCCGCACCGGGAGCAGCCCCGTCCTCACCGCGTCCCACACGCGCGCCGCCACCCCGAGGCGGGACCCGAAGTTCTGCGTGATGCTCAGTACGTGGCCACAGAAGTAGAACCGGCTCCTCTCCGAGTAAACGTCGGCGAAGAGCCCGACCTCCCGAGGGAACACCGACTCGGGGTCCGACTCCGGATCCCGGCGGGAGCGGGCCATCCGACCGAGCCGGAGCCCGGGCACCGCGGCGGGCGCGCGGGTCCCGAGCCTGCGGCGGGGCGAGTTTGGGGGCCGCAGGGCGTCCTGGCTCCGCAGCCGCACCGAGCCCCGCCCCCCCGAGTTTGGCCTCCTCCCTCCAGCTGGACTTCCTGTAGGTGGAAGGAGGAGCCGCACCCCTCGCCCGGTGCTTAGGGCACGCGGGACGGGACCCACGTCGGGCCGCACTGGTCAGACCCCGCAGACCTGGCCGACGCTGGGGCGGAGAAACCATGCTTCACTGCACCGTGGGAGAGAGGGCGCCCAGGACTCTCTCACTTGTGGGGTGCACAGGTGCCTGCTGCCAGCGTGCTAACCAGGCCAGGCAGAAGCCTGCTAAGGGAGGCGGCTGGGCACCTCGGGCCCGCCGGGCCGGCCAAGTTAGAGACCAGAGGTGCAGAGCTGCCTCCGCCTCCCGCCCGCGCGGGCCTCGCAGCCCAGCCCAGTCGAATTGGCGCGTGGGTCTTTAAGGGGCGGGGCCGGCGCTTAGCGCGCGGCTGCGTCATCAGCTTGCGCCTGGGGCCTCGGTCTCCACGTGGATGCCGTGGAACCCGGGCCGCGCGCCATGGCGGGAGCCGAGACTGGGAATGCAGCGGGAACCGAGGCTCCGCAGCCCCAAAAGCGTTACTACCGGCAACGCGCTCACTCCAACCCCATGGCGGACCATACGCTGCGCTAGTGAGCGAGCGGGACGCGGGGCGGGCGGGGTCCCTCCCCCGGCCCGGAGAGCGCGGGCGCCGGGACGATGGGGCGGTCCGGGCGGGACCGCGGAGGATCGGCCGCCGACGTCGGCTGGGGGTGGGTCCGCGAGGTCTGGCGGAGGGCGGAGTTGGCCGGTCCGGAGGGGGTGTGGCATCCTGGCCTTAGTGTGTAGCAGCGCCAAGTCTAGGAAGGGAAAGGAATTGCTGCTGAAACTAGAGTGAAGAGGGTCGTCGTTGCCATCTTTCGGTTTTGTTTGTTGGGTTTAATAAAAAGGCAAACATGCACAATCCTCCCCACTCCTTACATGGTGCTCTCCCTGCAGAGCACACAAATGACGTTGGATCCCAGTGCCTGAGGTCCACATATGCCCCATGAAGGACAGCTGCCCGGCCAGGGTTCTATCCACCCGTAAAGCGGAGATGGGCAGCTCAGCAATCATGAGCCTCGCGACGGGCCTGTGGTTCACCCCGGGTGTTAGGGGGTCTCCACGGCACCTGCTGGGGCCGCAGGGCCCGCTGTTACAGGTTTTTGAGAAACCTTCCTCCCATCTACCTCTCACCCGCACCTGCCCACGTACACGCAGTACCATCTTGCAATGGCGCGACCAGCCTGCTCACTCTTTTTACTCTTTTCAATAGTCCCGTGAAGCCAGAGGAGATGGACTGGTCTGAGCTATACCCGGAGTTCTTCGCTCCACTCTCTCAAAATCAAAGCCATGATGACCCGGAGGACACGGAAGAAAAACGAGTTCAGCCCCAAGTGGAGTTTGCAGACATAGGCTGTGGCTATGGTGGCCTTCTAGGTAACGGTCTGGCCCTTTCTCTGGAGCGAGGAGAGACCTAGGTTCTGCCCCATCAGCAGGTTTTTGGTAGCTGCTACAGTTGACCTTTCCCCTTTGGACAGACGCTGGTGACATCAAAGTGAAGAGCCTCCATCGTTTCTCTACCCTGGGTCTGTGGCCTTTGCCCTGGAGAAGGGAGGGGGCTGCCTCAAATGGCTGTTAAACCCTGGGTTGTCCTGTCTGGCTGCAGTCCCAGCGTGAGCCGTTTCACCTGCCAAGTGCTGGGTCAGTGAGCCAGTCAGCACAAGAGTCAGAGATTAGCTACTGTGGCCAGTGATCCTGAACTGTCTCTCTCAGGGATTCCACCAGCTCCCCTCCCTCACAAGAGCACGTTTTCTGCTCTCCTCTTATGTATTTCAGGTGCCCCTTGTAAGTACTGTCCCAGGCTTGTATGGCAGTTCACAGGGTCTAGCTGAGTTGCCCAGGCTGGGCTTGAACCTGCAATCCTCCTGCCTCAGTCTCCCAGAGTACTGGGATTACAAGCATGCATCCCCACTGCCAGCTTACCTTCTTAGATCTATGATCTTGAGCATTTCTAGCTCAGTGTTCTCCCCTTCACAGTCTGCTACACAAGATTATAAGGTTTAAATAAGACCATGTACAAAATCACTGTGAAAACTCTAAAGCAAACTGTCAGGTATAGTGGCACACGCCTGTAATTCTAGCACTTGGGAGGCTGAGGCAAGAGGATTGGGAATTCAGGGTCAACCTGAGTACCGACCTAGCTAGTTCAAGGGCAGCTTGGACTATGTAGAGAGACTCTATCTCAAAAAAAAATGTAACAGGGCTGGGAATAAGGCTCAGCTGCACAAGCGCCTGCCTGGCAAGTGCAACATCCTGAGTTCGATTCCTGGTACCAAAAAAAAAAAGGGACAAATTTTTTTAAAAAAGGAAAAAATAAAAATAGAGAAACAAAAAAAATGCTAGGTGTGGTGGCCCACGCCTGTAATCCCAGCACTCGGGAGGCTGAGGCAGGAGTATCGTTGTGAGTTTGAGGCCAGCCTGGGGTACAGAGTGAGTTCGAGGCCAGTCTGAACTGCGTAGTGAGACCCTGTCTCAAAATGACAATAAATAAATAAATAAAAATACAAAAAGGAAAGAAAACTGAAGCACATATAAATGAGAAAGTGCTCTCCTGCATTTTCTTCGTAGAAAACGATACATAGTAAGTATCTCTGTCCTTACTCCCGACTCTGGCAGTTGGGGGCTGTGGCCTCCTTTCCTGCGCTGACCCCTTTGCACGCCCAGGAAGTATGAGGTTGCTGACCCCCTGCTATTTCTGTGTGCAGTGGAGCTGTCGCCACTGTTCCCAGCCACATTGATTCTGGGCCTGGAGATCCGGGTGAAGGTCTCAGACTACGTACAAGACCGGATTCGAGCTCTGCGTGCAGCCCCTGGAGGCGGCTTCCAGAACATCGCCTGTCTCCGTAGTAACGCCATGAAGCACCTGCCTAACTTCTTCCGCAAGGGCCAGGTGGGGAAGGGCCTGGCTGAGCAGGCGGGCAGGTGGGCAGGCGGGCAGGCCGGGCACTCACAACCCTGTCGGTGCTGTCTCGCAGCTGACGAAGATGTTCTTCCTCTTTCCTGACCCCCACTTCAAACGGACGAAGCACAAATGGCGCATCATCAGTCCTACACTGCTAGCGGAATATGCCTACGTGCTGAGGGTTGGGGTGAGCCGGGAGTGGGAGGAGGATGGGGCGAGTGGCCTGTGGAGGGACCCTTCGCTGAGAATTAATTGGGGATCCACTTAGGCTGCTCAGCTGCACGTAGCCCCGTCAAGGGTAATTTCGCCTGTGCAGGGGCTGGTATATACCATAACCGATGTGCTGGAGCTGCACCAGTGGATGTGCACCCACTTGGAAGGTCACCCCCTGTTTGAGCGTGTGCCTTTGGAAGAGCTGGTAAGCGGGCCGTCTTTGCAAAGATGCAGACCCTTTTCGGAGTAACTCTGTATTCTTAGAACCTAGGTCAGGGCCAGGAGGAGCGGGTGGGAGTCTGGAGGCCCAGGACAGTGTGAAAGTTGGGCACGCTTCCTTCTCCCAGAGCGAAGACCCCATTGTGGGACATCTGGGCACTTCAACCGAGGAGGGGAAGAAAGTTCTACGCAATGGAGGACAGAGTTTCCCAGCCATCTTCCGGAGAATACAGGATCCCACCCTCCCGGCAGTGACCCCGAATCCCACCCCGCCTGGTCACTGACTGTACCCTCTCTCAGCTGGATCCCATCTTCCATGAACTGGAAAGAAAGTCAGACCCCCTGACCCTCCCAGCTGAGACTGGGGGAGCTGGGAGGCTTCGGTCTCTCCGAGAGCTTAGGAGAACCTGCGTTCACGCTCCCAGCGCCGCGCAGCTCCTTGTCCCTCCCTGCCAGCACAAAGAAAAGAAGCTGACTTTAAAGGACCTTGGACTGGAGGGTTTTTTGGGAGGGTGTGGGGTCTTGCTGTCCCTTAGCACGCCCTTCTCAGCTGGAGTGAGTGAGGAATGCAGTGCCCCGCTGTCTAAACTGTCTGCTTGGCTCAAATTACCTGTCCAGTTGTGTTTACTTTGCAGTCCTGGGGATAACACATGAGTGTGCACACGTGCTCACGCTGGCTGCTGTTTCTTAGGAAAGGCCAGGGTGTGTATCACATGCCTCCTCTTGTTCTCCTTGCCTAAGACTTTTTTTGTTTTTGTTTTTGTTTTTTTGTCTATTTTTGAGACGGTCTCGCTGTGGAGTTCAAGCTGGCCTTGAGCTCACTTTGTAGCCCAGGCTGGTCTCAAAGTCCCAATGATTGTCCTGCCTCAGCCTCCTGAGTGTTGGGATTACAAGCGTGTGCCACCATGCCCGGCTCCCTGCCTAAAATTTCACCTGGCAATCAGCTTTTTTGTTTTTTTAACAGAGTCTTGCTCAGTTGCCCAGGGTGGGCTCAAACTTGTGATCCTCGTGCCTCAGCCTCTCAGGGTGCTGAAATTACAGGTGTGCACCTTCAGCCTGGCTCTGTGCTCCCTTTGTGGTTACTGTCTTTGGAGAGCCCCTGGGAGGGTGAAGCTGTGGAGACCCGCTCCTCCATGTTGACCTTGGATTCCAGAACTTCGGAGCTATCTGGCAGAAGGTCTGCTATGAGGAGGGAGAAAGGGAGGGGCTAGGACCAGGGCGCTAGTTTTCTTTATTTTTGGTTTTTTGGTTTTTCTCCGGTACCAGGAACCGAACTCACGACCTTGCACTCGCCAGGCAGGCGCTTTTGCCGCTGAGCTAAATCCCCAGCCCCTAAACTGGAGTTTTCTGAACAAAGTGGAAAGAGGCTGCTGCACAGAAGGCTGTCCCAAGGAGACAGAGTCAGCTGGAGATTCCAAGCCTGCACTTAGCCCTTGCGCTGCTATCCAATGGCCTAGAGTTAATATCCAAACTTGTGTGCTTGCAAAAAAGGTCCTTCATTTCTGTTCCTCGGGCCTCAAATTCCCTTGACTGGAAGGAGAGGGCTTGTTCACCCAAGAAACCCCTCTCCCCAAGGAACAAATGCCCGGAAGCATTTTGGCCCACGTGTCCGGTGTGTCAGGCACAGGGAAAGGAGATGTGACTAGTGCGAGGAAGTTCTCACGTGTGCAGAGCAGGATGTGGGCACACCTGTGCCTCATGCTTCATGGAGGAGCTGGAGGATGGAGAACGTGGGAGGATGGGCCTGACGGAGCTTGGCTCCCTGGGGAGGTGGCGGCACTAGCGGAGACCACCTCGTGTAATCCCCACTAAATCGCCTTTCCCAGGAAGAGACCTTGAGGCCACAAACCTAGGGCCCTAGCTCCAGAGAAGTTGATAGACACCCCTCCCCTGAGGCTCATTGCAACATGAGATCCCAAGGAGCCAAGAAGTCAGTGTTAACCCCGCCTACCGTGCCTAGGTGCTAATCTCCAATACGGACCATTTGGGGCGAGGGATTGGCTGAGGAGCTTCGAGAGGGGGGCATGGTCACCGCCTCACCCAAGGGTTAAATAGGGGTTTGGGCAAGCCGGCATGATGCTCCGGAGAAGCAGTCTCTCACGCTGTCTCCCTGAGCTGGACCATGACCCAGTCCTTCAAACTCGGCTCCAGAGTGTTCCATCGCGTCCGCTGTGCGCCCGAGCTGGGCGCCTCACTAAACTCCCGCGGCTCCGACTCAACACCTCGGAGCCTGGCGGACATCCCAGGCCCCTCCGTGCCTAGATTCCTGGCTGAACTTTTCTGCAAAGGGGGTCTGTCGAGGCTACACGAGCTACAGGTAGAAGCGGGTGCCGTCGTGCCTCCTGGGACCCAGAGCTGTGAGGGAGCTGCTTTGCTAGGGTGGGAAGGTAGATGGTGTGGAACGCGGGGCGAGGGGAGCTGGCAGTGATACTCGTAAGTTAGGGGACAGGCGTGCTGGGGCGCGGAGGTGGCTTCATAGCGGTAGTCTGCCCCAGCATCCAGCGTGGGTGTCCCTTGAGCGCCTTCTCGCTGGGCAGCGGTCTGCAGACCCTACACGAAGGTCCGGGATGAGCGCAGGCAAGACAAAGCGCGCAGTGTTCCCCGCTTGTTTGACTTAAAGCTGCGCTCCTTTGACTCCCTGGGAACTCAGTCTGAGAGAGCCGGTCCCGGTGGGGAACCCTCAGGGTTTCTCCACCTCAGCTCAACCCAGATGAGCAGAGAGGTCCTGGACATCCGCTTTATGCAAAGTTCCTCCGTTTGTCCATCACACGCAAACTTCCATGGGACGGGAGAGTTCACAGCATCCGAAAGTTTACATTAGTCGGGCACTCGAGAGGCTCCGCCCGCGCCCTTGACGTTGGCACCGCCGAGAGCCCCCAGCCCAGCCCGGTGTCCCAGCGTCCGCCGCGCCGGTGCTCCCCAGGTGCAGGGCGCGGCGCGCTTCGGCCCGGTGTGGTCGGCCAGCTTCGGGACGGTGCGCACGGTGTACGTGGCCGCTCCTGCGCTCATCGAGCGGCTGCTGCGGCAGGAGGGACCCCGGCCGGAACGCTGCAGCTTCTCGTCCTGGGCGGAGCACCGTCGCCGCCACCGGCGGGCCTGCGGCCTGCTCACCGCGTGAGTCCTCGCTGCCCCGCGCCCCGCGCCCCCGCCCAGTGCCCTCCCGGGCGGGTCGCCACGGCGCCGTCTGTGGCGCGGGGCTTAGGGGAGGGGCCTCGGTTTCCCCACTGTCCTGCATCTCGGGATTCTCCGTTCGGTCGCGTCCAAACTCAGGTGAAGCCCGGCGCTCGCCCCGCCTTGTCCAACAGGTGCGATGGACGAGGGTATCAGGATCTAGAGTGATTGTGACTCAAGTTACCCGGGCGCCGGGGCGGGAAGTGGGTAAAGGGGAAGAGAAAGGGAAGACGGGCGCAGGCAAGGGCAGGTTTCGGTATCCAGGGGGTCGGACGCAATCCTCCCCCTGCGCGCCGCTGCCGCCCAGTGGAGCCCCCTGACGCGCCCCGTCCCCACCGCGCAGGGAAGGCGGAGAATGGCAGCGGCTCCGCAGCCGCCTGGCCCCGCTGCTCCTCCGGCCTCAAGCGGCCGCTGGCTACGCCGGGCCCCTGGACGACGTGGTCCGCGACCTTGTGCGGCGACTAAGGCGCCAGCGGGGGCGCAGCCCCGGGCCGCCCGCCCTGGTTCGGGACGTGGCGGGAGAGTTTTACAAGTTTGGGCTTGAGGGTGAGTCCTAAAGCGGAGGGAGGGGCAGAGGTGGGCGACACGGGCCGGGTGCCCCTGTGCCTTGACTGCGCCCCCTTCCGGCCAGGCATAGCCGCGGTGCTGCTGGGTTCGCGTCTGGGCTGCCTGCAGGCCGAGGTGCCCCCGGATACAGAGACCTTCATCCGTGCGGTGGGATCGGTGTTCGTGTCCACGCTGCTGACCATGGCAATGCCCAGCTGGCTGCACCGCTTTGTGCCCGGACCCTGGAATCGCCTCTGCCGAGACTGGGACCAGATGTTTGCATTTGGTAAAGCTCAGAAGCAAGGCGGGCATGGGGCATGAGAAGCTACCCAGGGCTAGTGCGGTCAGCACGCCTTCTTTCCACGCAGCCCAGCAGCACGTGGAGCGGGCAGAGGCCGAGATAGCCAGGAGGAACCAGGGCAAGCCCGGGGAAGACATGCCGTCTGGGGCGCATCTGACCTACTTTCTTTTCCGGGAGAAGTGGCCTGCCCGGTCCATCCTGGGGAATGTGACAGAGCTGCTGCTGGCTGGAGTGGACACGGTGAGGTGCCCTGGTGCTCGGAGCCCCGCCTCAGAGTTTGGCTTCTCTTGTTTCTGGGGCCACTTTCCTGCTTCAGAAGATTCCCTGTGTAGACCAGCTTGGGTTAGCACCTCCTTGGCCCCAGGCTGCCGCATATTCTGCCCCCTCTGCTGGGTCCCCTCCTAACACCTCGGACGCTTGCACCTGTCCGCTCAGGTGTCCAACACACTCTCCTGGGCCCTGTACGAGCTCTCCCGGCATCCTGAAGTGCAGGTGGCTCTCCGCTCTGAGATCACCGCGACCCTGGGCCCGGGCTCCGGTGCCCACCCGCAAGCCGCCGCGCTGTCCCAGCTGCCCCTGCTGAGGGCCGTGATCAAGGAAGTGCTAAGGTGAGGCGGGGAGAGGGGCGGAGTTAGAGAAAACGCGGGGGCATGGAAGGTGGGCGAGGAGAGAAAGATGGCCGAACGTGGGTGTGGAAGTTAGAGGCGATGAGGGGGGCTGTAGCCCCCAGCCTCACCTTTGTGTCTCTTTTACTTAACCTAGATTGTACCCTGTGGTACCTGGAAATTCCCGTGTTCCAGACAAAGACATTCAGATGGGTGATTATATTATCCCCAAAAATGTGAGCAAAACCAACGAGCCCCTTTTCCTGCGCCATTCCTCACTGTCACAGGCCCCAGCTCTGCGCTCAAACACTTCCCCCAAGCCCTTCAAACACTACTGACCCGAGCGCCTGTCCCTGGGTACAGTGGGCCAGCAGAGAAATTCTTCCACAAGTAGCCCCCAGAAAACCTCCCTATCTGCAAGCAGGGCCTGCCTTGGTCCCACCCCATGGATCCTCTTCTTCGGGTCCCCCCACCCAGGCTTCCTGGGCCTAAACTGACAGGCGTGTGTTCCTCCCCACCAGACACTGGTCTCTCTGTGTCACTACGCCACTTCGAGGGACCCTGCCCACTTCCCAGAGCCAAATTCTTTCCGCCCAGCTCGCTGGCTGGGGCAGAGCCCAGCCCCCCACCCATTTGCATCTCTTCCCTTTGGCTTTGGCAAGCGCAGCTGCATAGGAAGACGCTTGGCAGAGCTTGAGCTGCAAATGGCTCTGGCCCAGGTGAGTGATCTAGGCTTTATACCAATGTCCAGACCGGAGAGACCCAAACCCTCCCAAGCTGTGAGCTCCTGTGCTCTCACAAGCACGGGAAGACGTATAAGACCTAGCAGACCTAATCTTCAGAAATATAATAATCCCATTATAGGCCTTGTAAGCAAGGCTATTTGGACCATGTTTCACTTTTATAATCTGTTCCTCTCATTGACTAATAAGTCCCTTACCAGCCATAGGTGTCACCCAACATTGACCGTTCTAACACTAAGAATGGCCTTCAGGAATAAATCGCACCATTCTGGATCCCCCTCTCCTACTAATAGCCTTCTCTCTCCCCTCCAGATCCTGATCCATTTTGAGGTGCTGCCCGAGCCGGGTGCTCCCCCAGTCAGACCTATGACCCGGACTGTCCTGGTGCCTGAAAGAAGCATCAATCTACAGTTTGTGGACAGATAGCCATTAGAAGGAAGCTGTCGTCATCACCTGCTGTCATCACAGCGCTTTATTAAGCACAAGGCCAAGAGATTCACCTTCCCCTTGAGGCCTTCTGACCAGAGTGGATAGAGCAGCCACGGCAGATTGAAGTATTAATTTGACCTGACTCAGTAGGGCCAGAAAAGCACACTCACTTCTCCCGGCCATACATGCACCCTTCAAAGGCCAACTCAGACGTTAACTTTTAATGCTGGATGGACTGAAGGACTCTTCCATCTCTCCTCTGGTGCCTCCACTGCATTCGTTGATGCTGCTGGCTAAGCATTTATTGTGCATAAGCCAAGTAGCTGCATCCGATCTGTACCTGGCTGGTTCTCCCTCAAGGCATGTGAGCTCTTTGAAGGAAAGGATGAAGTACTATTTGGTAGTATATCCCCAGTCAGGGGCTGTCTTGCCTAGGTGATACCATACCCATTTTCACATTGAATCTGGACCACGTGGCAGAAGGGATAGCAGCAGACCAGACTGCCTACCCTCTTCTTTCTTCATCTTCCCCCTAGGGATCTGGCCTAGCCTGGTTTATGATGTTTTTAAAAAATCTCCGTGGTGACTGGGGATGTAGCTCAGTGGTAGAGCACTTGTCTAAATCTCCTTGGTTCTCTGACCACCATTAAGTGGGCTTGTCGTACCACTTAGCTGCCAGGCAGGTGCATCTTTGGGCCTGTTCTTGCCCAGGACCCTGCTTTTGGTATTTTTTCTTTTTAATATTCATAAGTTTTGTTGATTTTTTTTTTTTTTTTTGGTCTTCTTTCCGGTACCGGGAATTGGACTCATGACATCATGCTTGCCAAGCAGGCGCTATCCTGCTGAGCTAAACGCCAGCCCCTTAATATTCATAAGTTTTGAAACAGAAATAAATGTTTCATCCTTGACTTTTGGCTTACTTTTCTCACTCTCCCTGAAAGATCTCAATGCCCCTCTCCCACCTTGCTTTCTTAGCTCCTGGGAGTGATTCCCATAACAATGGGAGGTCTGGGTGCCTGCAAGCACCCTTTACGGCCCACACTCAGACATGTTTCTGTCTGTAGTGGACAGAGCCAAGTCTAGTTTGCTTCCTATAAGAGATTAAGGGGGTGGTGGTGAAAAGTAACCGTAGGAGCTAAGTTGTAAAGTGGGTTGGGGAGCTAGGTATTCGCAGAAATGGGCAGAGGCAACTGACTCTTTGGTAATAGAAGTCCTAGAGGTGAAAGACACCCTATATTGGCCACTCTGCCTTCTCTGGAAAAGCTACTCCAAGATGATTTCCTTCAGGGAAAGACCAAAAACAAAAATAAAAAACAAAAACAAAACAAGCAAAAAACAAGCAGGGAAGTGGAGTCAGACAGGATAAAAGCTGGGTGTGAGGGTAGCCAGAAGCCCTGGGGCACCAAGGCAGGAGAAGCAGGGTGGGCCAAAGAAGCCTGTTTCCCTGACTCAGCACTCTGCGCTCTCCACCCCCCAGAGGCTAGGCACAGTACTCCTCTTATGCTGTATGCGGATTAACTCATCCTCCATCCAAATAAATCTCTCAGCACTCTGCGAACCTCAATCCATATCCCGGATTACCCTCCCTGTGTCTGGACTTGCCTCTCCTCCTGTCCTCCCACCCTTCACATTAGCTGGCTAACGATGGAGATTTCACTTTACACCTCTTGCTCCTCCACACCATTTCTACCCCTTTCTTGGACGTATCTCCTTGACCACAGAAATTCTACAGTCACCAAGTCTTCTGTGGGGGATCAAACCATGCAAGATCTAGAGGGGCAGGGCATGCTGAAGTCTCACCCAGGGCTCCAGGGTGTGCATTTACTGTACCTCTTTTCAATTCTTCTACGTTTCAGTCTCTACCTCTACTCTCTTATCATCCAACTCAACTTGGATCTAAAGAACTTGATTTTTAGCAGATTTGAGCTTTAAGGGAGACTAAAGTTCAGCCTGCGATGGGATCCTGTCCCTTGGAACCAGTCCTAAGAGCTCTGCCCACCCACATGTCCCGCTGGGAAGGAAGAAGTGCCCCGCTGGAGAGTAGCAGTGCCCATGACCCCTTTCCTGCGAAGACTCAAGTCAGAAAAAAGGAAAGAGGAGACCAGGGCCCCAACCCCCACCCCACACTCTCCATTAGGGCTGATGGAGCGAGGGTTATATTGGCTGGAGGACCAGAGGGGAAATAAAGACTGCCTGTGCTCTTGGGTATGTCCAAGATTCCACGTGGATCTATCACAGGGGACAACCCAGGCCTGGCACAGAAGCCCCACGTGTCCCATCTACCTGAGACCTCTCTCTGCCAGTACAAGTATTAGCAGTCGTTCTGCTTTGCCGTCTTCCATCCGGTTCCCACCAGCTCTTCTGTGAGTGGAAAATCAACATTCTGACCCTTCTCTCTCCCCAACTGGAGAGTGTAGAGGAATATGTCTCTGGGAAAAGTTCCCCACTGGGGGGATGGAGGGTTCAGCTCTAGTTCCCTCTCCACTCTGATACCCTCAGATACTGGAAGCGATGTGCTTCAGCACTCTGAAGTGAATCAGACCCCAATCGGGCTTGGATTCCTACACCCCCAAGCGACTCTGGCTGCCAGCACCATGGACAGCAGCCAGCCCTTTTCCACCACCCCACCCCACCGCCCGCCCACCGCCCCCGGGGCGAGATTAAGGTTGACTATGCACAAGAAAGCTATGTGGGCATTCAGAAAAGCACCATTGTCTCCAGAACATCCCAAGGGAACACGCAGAGCAGGACGTCCCTCAGAGAAGGACCAATAATAAAAAAAGGCCTCTGGGTCTGATTTTAGCAATGTATGAAGGAATTATTTTAATTGCTGATGAATGGTTCACTTAAAAGACACCATCATTCATATAATACACAGCCCCCACGCTTCACAAGAAAGGGACCAGGCTTCAGATTGACCCACTTTTTACCCTCCAGTGCTAGGGATCGCGCCCAAGGCCTTGTGCACGCCAGGCAAGCACTCCATCACTCAGTACTCCTCCGGCCCACTGAGCCACTTCTCAACCAGTCCTCCCTACCTTTTCTCTGTACACAGCCCTCCAACCACAGTACCTTTATCAACACTACTAGCTGGGAACACCAGGACCAGCCCTGGGAGCCTGGACTGCCGTGGAAATGGCTTAAACTGGTGTCAGACACGCATAACATTGGGAGGCGTCCCTCCCACTCACTTCAGATGGGTCCAAGTGCACTTGCTACCACTTTCCGGGTGAGCACAGTCCCTGGGAAGGACTGCTAGCGCTCAGATGGTCTCTAGAACAAGACAGTGGGCTCTCCCCTTCCCCTAGACCCCAACATTCAGAGGAGTTCTCGTTCTTACACATAACCACAGTCCTTAACACGTGTGACGTCTATCTTCCGTTTCCGTATCACTATGCCACTCAGCACAGAACTCCAACGCTCTGCGCAACTCCCGAGGAGAAACACGTTTCGGCATTTGTTACCCAGCTACTATTTGAAGGAGACCATCTTTTCCATGCCATTATTGATTTTCTTTGCAATGGGATCCAACCTGTCTTTTACTTATCCTCATTCCAACTCTATGAGGTAGACAGGAAAACCATAGCTGAGAGATGTTTCGCTAAATCCCGTAACCGGCAGGTGGCAGGTCCAGCCCTCCTTAGCTACCTTTGCGCGCTGCCATCTAGCAGCCAATGGGAACTATTCACCAGCAGGTGGGAGCCACGCCTCCAAGTCGGAACCCACTGCTGCATCTGGGACTTGCGACCTGTGCAGAGAAACCTCCCCATGGCTCCTAACCCTCCAGAGAAGCCCCGGATGAGAAAGGAGTCTCCACGTGCATATAAATGATTCTTTATGCCCTTCCCCCATGCAATGGGGGGTGGGGCAGGGGGAAGTCCCCTGCCCTCATGCAGGGAATGGGAGGTCCATGTATACTAGTCTTATTGCCAGGTGCCCTGTGGCCATGGGGTGGGGAATGGGGGTCTGCAGCCCCTTTCTTCTGGCATTGGTCCCCCTTCACCAAGTCACCGCGGTGGAGCCAGGGGGCTGGAAGGCCCTAGGAGCTGAGGTAAAGACGGTTCTTTCCAGGGAAGAAAAGCGGCTCTCCCCCTCCTGCTCACTGGCCATCTCAGGATGAGTATGAGGAGCTGTCAGTGGGGGCTGGAATGTCATCCAGGTGTCTCTACCCAGTGGGCAGCAGAGGCCAGAAAATGTCTCCAGCGAAGGCGCCCAAGGAGATCCTCAGTGGTGACAGCAGTGCCCCACCTTGTCCAGCTGGCACCTCCAGCGGCCAGGAGAGCTCATCCCTGGCGGATCCACTGACTTAAGACCCCCGCTCCTGGAGTCCAGGTCAGACCGTGGTGACCCGCATGACCACCTCTCGGCCAGAATGGGAGCTGGAACGGGCATCTGGTGGCCGCAGCTGTCCAAAGAGGTGCAGGATTGTGTAACCACAGCGCTGAGGCAAGAGCGTCCGCATGCGCTGGGCAGCTGGGGGACGGCTGGTGGCCCCCGCAGGAGGGCCCGTCCGTGAGGTCCTGGGGCCTGGCTTCCCCGCAGTCCCTCCCCCCGCATCTCCTCCTATGTCCTTGGTCTTATCGTAATTCAGGACTTTCCACTGCTGGTTCACTGCCTGCCAGCGCTTGAAGATTCGGTAGACAGAAGAGCCTTCATGGACGATGAGGCCTGAGCAAGAGGAAAAAGAAAGTAGGGTCAAGTGCTGCCAAGACCTAGGCCACAGGGCCTAAGTATGCATCTTAAGGGTGAGAGGGGCCAGGCATACAGCTCAGCGGCACAAGCGCCTGCCTGGCAAACACAGGGCCCTGAGTTCGATTCCTGGTGCCAAAAAAAAAAAAGAGAGAAAACACACCTGCAAAGGACGCTGAGAAGCAGGGAAGGAAGCAGCCCCAGAATAGCCTGAAATACATGTCTGTATTTGTTTAACTGAGTAACCAATTTGACAGTAACAATACATGGGGCTGGGGATTTAGCTCAGTGGCACACTGCCTGCCTGGCAAGCGCAACGTCATGAGTTCAATTCCCGGTACCGGGGGAAAAAAAAAAAAAAACAATATGTAATACAACAACCATTGTTAATTTCCTATCACCTTGTCTGAAATTCTGTATTGCTTCTATTTTTGAGTGTTGTTTTGTTTATGTCTGTCTTATGCTTTCATTCTTTATCTTTAAAATTAAATCAGGGGGCTGGGGATTTAGCTCAGCGGCAAAAGCGCCTGCCTGGCAAGCGCAAGGTCGTGAGTTCAGTTCCTGGTACTGGAGAAAAACCAAAAAATAAATAAATAAATAAATAAAATTAAATCAGAATAGCCTTGAAGGCCCCAAAAGCAGAAAACACAGCCATGACACTGAGGAACAGGCTGGGAGGTGTGAAGTGGGCAGGAGGAAGACGGTGAGCAGGTGGGGGACTGAGGGCGCTCACCTATGCACACAACGTCCATGAAGCCGTACATGCCGTAGCAGATTTGAAAGAGCAGATCCTGCCGCTGCCACTTGGCTGAAGGGCTGAGTGAGGACCAGATGAGCCAGGAGATGCTGGCCACGAGGAAGAGGGAGCCCAGCACGATGGCCGCGATCTGCACCTTCTCGATGACCGTCAGGGAGATGGCCTGCCACTGCGGGCGAGAAAGGGCTTGAGTCACAGAAAGGGACGGCGGGCGGGGGACGGGCAGCTCGGAGGACAGGGCTTCAGGACTCTTCCCGATGCCCTTTTGGCCGGATTCACACGCTTCCTCTGTGCTCTGCTCAAACCTAAAACAAAGCATTTGTCTAACACTATTTTATTTTCTGATGGATGATGGTACTGGGGGCTTAAACCCAGCTTTTTTATTTTTAAATTACCCAAGCTAGGCTCAAACTTGCCATCCTCATGCTCTGTCTCCCAGAATGCTGGGATCATAAGCATGCGCCACCATGCCCAGCTGTCTTATTTAGAAAAGCAGGCTCTGAAGCCAAAACATCTAGGTCTGAATCCCAAACTTAACTTCATCACTAACTGGCTGAGTAACTTTGGGTATTTTAAAGTCCCTTAGTGCATCAATGTCCTCATCTGCAAAACGGGGATAACAATGATACCTAACCATTATGATTATTATGAAGACTAAAAGTTACTCCAAGGCGGGCATGGTGGCATATGCCTAGCTGGAAATCCTAGCACTTGGGAGGCTGAGGCAGAAGGATCGCCTTGAGTTCAAGGTCAGCCTGCACTACATAGCAAGACTGTCTCAAAAAAAAAAACAGAAATTGCAAAAACAAAAAAAAACCCAACAACAACGAAAGTTACTCCAAATTTAACATAGAGAAAATTCTACATGTTGGCTATCATCAACTTTATCATCTTTTCGTTTTCTTTTGTCCCAGCGTCCAGAACAGGACCTAAAACACAAGTGGCACCCAGTAAGTGCTTTTGTGAATAAAAGAAGGATTTACACAAGAGACTGCCTTAATGGGGTGTGTGAGGGGTTGGCTTTGGGAAAATACTAAACAGATAAAACAGGCTCCCTAGACTGTCTCTGATTCGGAGGGCTGCCTCCTCTCTCACACCTCACCTGCAGCGGGTTCTTGGTGCTGATGGCCAGGACCTGGTATTTGAAGTAGCAGAGTTCACAGCTCCAGGAGCCCCTCTCGCTGATCCAGCGGATGAGGCAGGGCTGGTGTGTGCAGCGCACCGAGCCGTCACAGCGGCAGGGACTCAGGAGCTCCCCCTGGAGGAAGAGTGGGGAGGGGTCCCGTCAACGATCACCACCCGGACCCGACTCGGCCGCGCTCCTAGAGAGGGAAACCTCCTCTTCAGGTCAGTCATTCTCTCGCCTTAGAATACTCAGGCCTTTCACCCCAAACAGGACAAGAGGCTAAGACTGCAGCAGTAAAGGTGGTGAGAGCTCAAGGAAAGCCTCCCATACCAAGGCCCTGAGGAATGGGAGTCGGAGGGAAGACAGGGTCTTCTCTTTTTCCTAAAATTTGGAGCGGTCGTTAAGACTGCCCCTAAGAAGGCTTCCCCCTGGAACGCGGAGGGAAGGGAGGACCAGAGCCTTAAGCCACGGTTCCCTCCCACACCCCATCACTAAAGCACTGCACAGCGTTTCAGACTTGGGGGAGCGGGACGGACGATGGATCTCGGTTTCCACGCATGAAAAAGGGGAGAAATCCTCCAGGCGGGAGCGGAGCACGTTCGCCTTCACCAAGGAGTCACTACTCACTACGCAGAGACAGCCTCTGGCACTATCCCGGGACAACTCTGCCCGTAAAATTTAACAAAGGAGCCTCCCTGGAACAAAGTGGAAACTTGCAGACGGCGGCGAGCGCCAAGTGCACGGCCGGGCGGCAGTGAGGCAGGGAGCCGGCCGGGCCCTGCCCTCGAGGAGGAGCAGACCCTCTGGTCTTGCTGCTCACCTCGGAGAGAACAGGTCCCTCAGCCAATGGCAACCCGGCGGTCAGCCGAGCGGGTGACAAGAGCCGTCCCCGGCTTACCAGGCACGAGGGATGCTGAGCCCTGCCAGGTCGGAGCCCCACCCATTCCTGGGGACCCCTGACCCCCAACCCAAACACGCACTCCAGGAGTCGCCCCAGCCGCCCCGCTCACCGCGTCCCCGCTCGGGTCGGGCCGGCCCAGCCCCGCAGCCCCGCCCCCGGCTC
>NW_004955458.1:5437051-5464595 GCF_000276665.1 Chinchilla lanigera | reverse complement strand
GCGCGCGGGAGGGCGGAGGGAGGGGCGTGGCCGCGGGGGGCGCCCGGGTGGGAGCAGAGGTGTCGGTGGCGGGGTGGGGGGCTGAGGGGATGAGAGGGGAAGGTAAGCGGCCTGCGCTGCAGGTGTACCAGGAGAGAGGCTTGTGCAAAATGAGCGTGTGCAAAGGAAGAGCTGTGCAAGGGTCCGGGGTGTGAGGGTGTGAGGGAGGTGAGTGAGCAAGGGACGTGAGCAATAAGCACTTCTACACAAAAGCCTGAAAAGTGTGCAGGGCGTGGGGCTGTGGAAGGGATGAGTGTGGAAGGGACGGAGCCGGGTGTCTGAGAAGCACAAGCGTGTGCCTGTGAGCTGTGAGGGTGGGGAGAGCACGGGAATAGTGCTCCAGGTTTGGGCGTGTCTCTCCGGTACCCTCCTGCCCTCTCCTGCGCGGCGCCTCACCCCGCGACACGCGCACACGCTTAGCTCTTTGTTTCTGTGGGAGCCTTGACCCTGAGAGCCGGTTCCACCCGGCCCGTTCCATTTTCCCCTCCTTTACCCTTCTCTCCTCCCTGTCATCCCCTTTGCAAAGCTGAGGGAAAAGGGATTCTGGGGAAGCCCACGGGGTCAAAAAGGCTGGGAAAATTAATTACAAAAAAGTAATTAACAGAAGGCAGGGGGTAGAGCCAGAGACTGCTAAATCAAGGCTCCTCAACAGAAAGTGAGAGGGGAGGGACGGTAATGTTTTCATGAAGCATTCAGATGTTTTGGATGGACGAGTGAATGAATCAGAAAAAGGGCTGGAATTCAAGCACACAGAGCACGGCTTTTGTTCTAAAGACCTCGAGCTGCAGTGGGTCTATGTGAAAGGTGTGGCTGAGGTGAGGACTGCTGCTGTAGGAAGGAGTGTAACAAACTTACAGCCTTCCAGGAGGCTCACAAACCAACCAGCCTAGCACAGTAGCCAATCAGATATTCACCTCTCCAGCCCCTTAGCCAGCTCAGGCCTGCAGGTTCTTACTAGTTAGTGCTCCAGGTACCCGTGCCCGCAAGGGCTCAGACCTACAAGCATCAAGATGGAGAAACAAGGAGCTACCTACCAACATGTCTTGCATTTTGCCCTGAATCCTGATTTACGTTTATCTTCAAGTCTGAACTTTTACATTCTTAGCCAGATAAAGAAGACAGGGCTGAGGATGCAGCTCAGTGGTGCAGTGCTTGCCTAGTGTGAAGCTCTGAGTTCCAGAAAGAGAATGGAAGGAGTAGCAAACGTGATAATGAAATGCTTTTTTTTTGGTCTTTTTGAGACAGGGTCTCGCTATGCAGTTCAGGCTGACCTTGAGCTCACTTTGTAGCCCAGGCTGGTCTCGAACTCGCACCGATCCTCCTGCCTCAGCCTCCCGAGTGCCGGGATTACAGGCATGTGCCACTAAGCCCGGCAAAATGCTCTCCAATTTTATGGCCGGAGGTATAGCTCAGAGATGGAGTAAATGCCTAAAATGCACAAGGCCCTAGGTTTGATCTCCAGTGCCAAAAAAACATTTTAAATGACTTCATATTTTAGGCAATTTCTTATAAATGAGACTAATCCCTTACTCACACACTGCCAAAGGACTGGGAAGTACAGAATTTGGAGCCAACGAAACAAGGGAAACCAGAAAAATCTTCCTTTGTCCACCTAGGATGTCTGCGGAGAGAGTCATTTTTTTTTTAAATTTAATTTTATTTTATTTTAAAGAGTAAAAGAAGGGTAACATAATAATAGGGGGAACTTAGCAAATTACAGACAAAATGGTAGGAAATTATCAATGGTTATCGTTTTACATATTGTTATGTACAAAATAGTTTCTCAGGAAAACAAATAGACAAATAATAGTGAGTTAGAGACAAAAGAGGTAGGAGATTATCAAGAGTTGTTGTACTGTACTTTGGTATCTTCAAAGTGGCTTCTAAAGAAAATAAATAGAGCTATACATGAGTGACCTATTGAAAAATCATTAACTATTCTCAATGGTTGTTGTAGGAAACACATAATAATAAACATACTTCCATTTATGAAATAGGATAGGAACATTACAAACTTTACACAGTTATGGATAGATTAGTAGGAAAATATCAATGGCTGCTGTAGTACATGGTGGTATCTTCAAAGCGGTTTCTCAGGAAGACAGAGATATTCAAGAAGGATCTAATAAGTAGTTACAGCCTAAGGGTTGTCAAAAATAGCATATTACCTCCTCACCAGTGACTCCTTTCACTGAGGTATGACGGCTGGAAGGAAGGCCAGGATTGAAAAGAAGGACCGAGAGACTTGCACCTGTGTCTAGCAACAGGCTGTTTTCTTGTTCCTCCATAGTCATGATTACCCAGGGCTCCTCCATGGAGATGACTGTCTGGCCAGAGGGAGAAGGTAGACCATGCCCCAAGCGCTTTCATTCCTGTTGGACTAACTGGTAGCATGGGTCTGAGCTCTGGAGCCTCCACCTCAAAGGGCAGACCGATCTCCAGTGATTGGAGAGAGTCATTTAGAAACAGTTGTTTTTGGGGCTGGGGATTTAGCTCAGCGGCAAAGTGCCTGCCTGGCAAGCGCAAGGTCGTGAGTTCGGTTCCCAGTACCGGAGAAAAACCAAAAAAAAAAAGGAGTTGTTTTGGACAGAGAAAGCGACACCGGAAAAAGCAGAAAACACAAAGCCCTCCAACGAATCACAAGGGCTGCACAGGGCCACAAGTCATCCTCATAGTGTAGTGGTCTGCGGGGAATGTCTTCCCTGGGTCTGACATTACAGACACGTTATAGACTCGGACTGCTGAAAAGAACCTTTAAAATCAAGTATTCCTGTCTCTTGCTCATCACTAACTTCTCTACCTCAAGGGATCTGGTCTGTGCTTTAACACCCCAAGGAGGGTTGGAAGTGGGGAGAAGGGAAGGCATTACCTTGTCATTCTTCTGGTGGAATACTGTACTATTCTTCCTTCTGCCCTGTTTTTTTGTTTTGATTTGAGACAAGGTTTTGCTGTGTAGTTCAGGCTGGCCTTGAACTCACGATGATCCTCCTGCCTCAGCCTCCCAAGTGCTGGAACTACAGTCATGTGCGAGTGTGCCCGGCCTGTCCATGTGTTAATCCTAGTTTTGTCCTCAGATAGTTTTGTTGTTGTTGTTTGGAGACAGGGTCTTGCTATGCAGTTCAGGCTGGCCTTGAGCTCACTTTGTAGCCCAGGCTGGCCCCGAACTTGCTGTGATCCTCCTGCCTCAGCCTCCCGAGTGCTGGGACCACAGGCGTGCGCCACCACGCCCCGCTAGTCTATTGTTAACTATTATTTCAAGTAGCCTTACCACTACTTGAAAGGGCTAGTGACTGAGACACCAAAACAAAAACAAACCCCAAACTGGAAGCACTTAGTAAAATCGTTTTCAATGAATGAGTGAAACAAAGACACAAATGAGAACGCATTTTCCCATGGCGATGGAGCGGAAAGGAGACAGCATCGCCTCTAGTGCCCCTCACCCTCACCGGGATCGCTACCCCAATTCCTCAATTCCAACGTAGGGTGACTGAGAGACAAACCGAGACTGAACATGCGTTCAGGCTCAGCCTTCAGCCCGGAGTTGGCAGATGGGTGGCCCGGGTTGCTAGGACACCGCCTTGGGCTCCACCCTTCCTCGCCCCCACTTCCCCCGCTGCCCCGCCCGCGCAGCCTCGTTTAGGGTAGGCAGTCACGTGTCCCGCTGCGTAACCACACCTCTGCTCCTCCGAGCACTGTCCAGCGGTCACGTGTGATAGCAACAGATCACGTGGCTGCCAGGGTCCCTCCGCCCCGCCTCTCACGGCCCCCTCCCTGTCCAAGCCGCTCCGCCGTCTCCTCTGCGCATGGGTGGTGGTCACGTGTCCTGAACGTCCGGCGCTCGCCCCGCCCCCCCAGTTTCCGCGCGCCTCTCTGGCAGCTGGTCACATGGTGCGGGTGGGGGTGAGGGGCCCGCTCTAGCCCGCGGCCTGTGTCTATGGTCCGGCCCGCAGCGTCCAGCTGCCCCAGGCCGAGTTCTGGTGTATGGCTCCGCGGGAACCGGCTCCGAGGCCCCAGCTCTTAGCCTGGCGTGGGGTAAGTGCAGCCCCTTCCCTGGAAGGGGCACCGGTCCCCGCCCCCCACGGCTTCCCACGCGTGCGCCTCTCGGGCCGGCCCTGGAAGGGTCGCCCAAGGGCGGGAAAAGGGGCCTTTGTGGTCGTGGGAGGTGTCATTTCAGAGCCCGGCGTGGAAACTTCGACGTAGGTCGGCTGTTATGGGCGATCGCCTTTGTGTGGGTTGCAGTGATCCCTAAGGAAAAAAGCCCTTTTTCTGCTAGAACTTAATGTAGCCGGGGTGGGTGGGGAGTGGAGACCTGTGCGCCCCGGGGGCGCATCCTCTTGGGAGTGGAGCGGGGAGCTCGCGACGGGGTCTTGGCGCTGCTTTCTGCGGGAGTCACTGCCGCTGCAGCCTCGTACCGCTCCCGCTCTGGAAGGAACTTCGTGGGGGACACGGCTCTGTGATCGTAGGGTCGGCCCTGATCCGAGAATGGCTACCTCTCGCTATGAGCCAGTGGCTGAGATCGGCGTTGGTGCCTATGGGACCGTGTACAAGGCCCGTGACCCCCACAGCGGCCACTTCGTGGCCCTCAAGAGCGTGAGAGTGCCCAATGGAGGAGGAGCTGGAGGCGGCCTGCCCATCAGCACAGTGCGAGAGGTGGCCCTGCTTCGGCGGCTGGAGGCGTTCGAGCATCCCAACGTGGTCCGGTGAGAAGGCGGCGGAGGGCCAGCCGTGGGGGACCGGGGGAAGAGAGCGCGTAAGTGGGCGGTGTGCTCGGGACAGAGGCGGGCCCCTCCCCTGAGGAAGTGAGTGCAGGACACCATGTTGGATCAGAAGGGATTGACGGGATGACCATTCATTCCGACCAGGCTGATGGACGTCTGTGCCACTTCCCGAACCGACCGGGAGATCAAGGTGACCCTAGTGTTTGAGCATGTAGACCAGGACCTCAGGACGTACCTGGACAAGGCACCACCACCAGGCTTGCCAATCGAGACCATCAAGGTAGGCGGGGCGGATGGGACCTTTGTGGTATAACTTGGGATGATTGGCATAGTGCTGTTTCCCCTTAAGTCTGTACCTCTCCCTCCCGAACCAGGATCTGATGCGCCAGTTTCTAAGAGGCCTAGATTTTCTTCACGCCAACTGCATCGTTCACCGAGACCTGAAACCAGAGAACATTCTGGTGACAAGTGGTGGGACAGTCAAGCTGGCGGACTTTGGCCTTGCCAGAATTTACAGCTACCAGATGGCCCTTACACCAGTGGTCAGTGAAAAGATGGTAGCTCTGGTTGGGGGTGGGAGGTGGATTGTCCATAATGGTTGAGAGGTCCTGTTCTACGTTCTCAGTTAAGTAGTTGGGATTCGTAGGAGCTAGGATGGCCCTCACCTACCCTTTACTACTCCCGCTAGGTGGTCACGCTCTGGTACCGGGCCCCCGAAGTTCTTCTGCAGTCTACATATGCAACACCGGTGGACATGTGGAGTGTCGGCTGCATCTTTGCAGAGATGTTTCGTCGCAAGTACGTACGGGACCCAAAACCTTAAACCATCTTGAGTTCCCCAAATCTCTACTTATGAGCTGCATCCATACCCTGCCCATGCTTTACTTGGGTATGGCCCACCGTGGTGCCCGCAGCCAGAAGCTCTGAAATGTGGAATTACAAAGGTCTCTACTCCTATTTTGGAAAATAACGGCTACCTTGTATCGTTTCTCTCCTTAGACCTCTTTTCTGCGGGAACTCTGAAGCTGACCAGTTGGGCAAAATCTTTGAGTAAGTGCCCAAGGGGGAGGGAAGGCCTCTTCCATTGGGAGTCCTGTCTCTGCTTGAGTCTGTCCCTGGGGGTGGGAGCGGGAGGACCCCACTGATGGGAGTGCACCTGTCCGTGTCACAGCTTGATCGGGCTGCCTCCAGAGGACGACTGGCCGCGCGATGTGTCTTTACCCCGAGGAGCCTTTTCTCCTAGAGGGCCTCGCCCAGTGCAGTCGGTGGTGCCTGAGATGGAGGAGTCTGGAGCACAACTGCTGCTGGTACGAGGCGGGGGGCTGGGGTGGGAAATGGAGTGAGCAGCACAGAAGGGCCCAGACCACTGGTTCACCAGGCCGGTTTGGTGGAGGGCTGCAGTTTACATTGCTGCGTGAACGACCCCATGAAGGGTGAGGTGGAAACAGCCCTGCCCAGGTGTGGTCCATGTGGGCAGCAGGCTTCTCCCCCCCGCGGTTTTCTGACCTTCGCCTCTCTTCCCAGGAAATGCTGACGTTCAACCCGCACAAGCGCATCTCTGCCTTCCGAGCCCTGCAGCACTCTTACCTCCGGAAGGAGGAAGGTGACCCAGAGTGAGCAGTGCAGTGGCTGCCACAGAAGGGAGGGGTGCTGCCGTCTCCCTTCCGGACACTTGAGTGGAGCGAGTCCCCACTGAAGAGGAGAGCTCCGCCGTCGTCTCTGAGGCTGTGGTGCTCCTGCGATTTTTTACAGAGAATATTTTGTTGCCTTAATGACATTCCCCACCCACCCTCCTTTTGAGGCTTATCCTTCTCCGTGCCCCATTTCTCTACACTAAGGGGTATATCTCTTCCCCCACCTTACCTTGATGCTGGTCCTTTTTTATACAGGAAAACAAAACAAGACAAAGAAATGCGGTCTTTTTTCTTTTTTTTAATGTTTCTTTCTCTGATTGGCTTTGCCACTGGGAGACTGGAAAAACCACTGAAAAGGAAGAACTCCTCTGCAGAACCTGAAACTCTTCCTGAGTTACACAGGGCCTAGGCAGCCAGTGGCGCTCCTTGACTGGCAAAGAAAAAGGAATTTAAGGTGCTTCTTTGATTATGGAGCTAAAATGAGATTTATTTTTATATTCACTTCCTCAGACTGGGTCCCACACATTTAAGAGTTCTTCGTAGTTTTCTGGGCTTTGTTCCTGACTGATCCTTGGAAGCCAGGCCAGGTGTGTTGAGGCGGTCCAGCATGTAGAAGAGGGGAAACAGCTATAAATGACTCCAGGCCTGATCCGTGCACTCCCACAAGCTGTCCATATCCACACGGGAGAGAAAGATGAAGTTGTTGTTACTATGCCCTATGATATTACTCCCATCAAAATATGTCAAGGCCTAGTCAGTTTTAGAGTGGCAGAGGATCTGTCCTTCTTCTGAAAGGATACAGACTCCAGGTTTTCGTTATGGGAGAAGTAAAAAGCTGAGGGAGACAGCAGGAAAGAAGTCCAAAGGATCCAGAGTCTCATAGGAAGGCACTGGGGTTGGCTCGGGGATCCTTCTGATTCCGAAATCTCATTGCTAGCCAAACGCCAAGGATCTACAGAACAAAGGGACAGAGAGCGCAAATCAATTTTGAATCTGGGAGGGAGGCTTGGCCAAGGGTGCGCATGTGCGAGCTGGGGAACGTTACCTCTGTAAAGCTAAAGAAGAGTCCCACGCCCCCTAGGATTTTCAGAGCTTTATCTGAATGCTTCAGAAACTTTTCTCCACACATCTGGCACGTGGAGCTCCTGTTCTTGCAGAGCTGAGGAGAAGTGTATAAAAAGTGCAAAGTTGTTAACTTGTCCTGTGCAGATCATATCTGATTATATAAGATACATTTTTTTGGTACTGGGAATCGAACTCACGACCTCAGACTTGCCAGGCAAGTGCCTATGCCGCTGAGGTGTATCCCTGGCTCCTGTGCAGATCATTAAGGTGAAGGACCCTTAAAGTTACTCATTAGTATCTGACCAGTATCCCATAGAGTGAAATCTCACTTGGTCAAATCCCCATTCTCTGTATCCTTGCTTCCACCAACAATATTGGCAGAAGAGAGCTGCCAGAGAGAGTTAAATCTGCCAATTCGGACACTGTCCTTAGAGTTCTCATCTTTCTGTGTGCCTCGTCCCCGCGCCCTCAAAACTCACTGCATCGCAGGAAGCATCGTCTTGATACTGGGTTGTAAAGTTGAACAAACCGCAGCAGTCAAAACTTCTTTCCAGCTCATGCCGGGTTTCGTTGTGCATGACCCGCCAAGAGGCGTTAATGAAATCTGTCTGCAGGACACAGGCAAGGAAAGGGAAGTTAATCTTCCTACATCCTCATCTCCGTTCAAGTACGCGTCCCCATGAGAGCAAAGAGTCTTTCAGCCTTTCTCAGAAACACGGTATGTTGCTATTATACGCAGTGGTAAATGCGGTCTCAGCTTCTCTAGACCATCCTCATGAGGAATTATCCATGCGTCCCAGAGGAAGCAAATGGCTCAAGTCTGGAGTGGACTTCGGGGTGGTTAGGACCAGAGGAAGGGAACTGGGCAGGAGTGGGGTGGGGTGGGGCAGGGACAACTGTCAAGTAGTTGAAAGGGCATCCCCTTACCTGCTTGCTGCGGTTAATAGCCAGGCATGAGCAAGAGATTCCAAACTGGAAGATGAAGACCAGACCAAGGATGATCATGTACTGAGCAGAAGCGTCACGGAAAAAAATACCTAGACTCTTTCATGCTCCATTTAAATAACGGGTCTCATTCATAGGAATTACACAACCACAAGTTGAGGACAAAACCATTAGCCTTGTTTGTGGACCGGGATGTGGGGCAGAGCAGTGAGACATGTCCCCGAGACCTTTAGGCCTCTACCCTAAATCCCTAGTCAGCTCAGCCCTCCCAAGAACCCCAGTGCCGTCCCTCCAGGTCAGGATACGAAGAACAGCAGGACTTGGTGGTGGTTGACAGCACCCACCAGTCCCGCCACTGCGATAAGGAGCAGGAAAACTCCTACAGCAATGACGCCTCCAATGATGTGGATGCTGGACACCAGGCCCAGGCCCTTGCCCCAGGCAGCCACGCCAACCAGTAGCAAGCCCACCAGCTACAGGAGACAAACAGGTTACATCTCAAAAGAACCCTAGCATGCAGCACCACCACGGGCTAATACAAAGGAACGCGAGCAAAACAGGACAGTCGAGCTGGGTGTAAATGGGGGGTGCGATCAGAACTAGAAATATCCCCGGACGGTCTTCTCAAAGGAGGTCGCAAAGGCTGGGATGGGAGGGAGCAGGGTCAACAGTCTCGAAACAGACAGTCGGAGCCGTCAGCCCCGTCCATCGCTTCTATGTGGGGAAGAAATTGGCTCACGGAAGTGAGGGATGAGATTTTGTGCCCACAGCCCCCACCCCCAGACAAGCCCCTTCATCACCGGAAGTCTTCCTGCTTGCACGGAAGTCCCTAGGAATCCCCTCGTCGCCGGAAGTGCCTGGGAATCTTCCCGGAACCCCCAGTGCACCCCTCTCCCTGCCGGAAGTCCCCTGGAGATTCTCGCCACAGCCTTTCCACCCTGGCGCTTCCCCCACCTCCCAAACCTCACCATATAGACCACGTTGAGAGCGCACAGCGCATTCTTGGAGCAGGCAAAGCCACCACAAACCATCTCCCCAGCTCGGGGGACCCAAGTGGTCCCAAGGACTTGGGGGGAGGTATTGGGGACCGTCTCCTAAGACCTCCACAGCTTCTGTCTCTTTAAATCAAGGCCAGCCAAAGCAAGTGTCGGCCACCGACCCACCCCTGCTAAGGGATTGGCGAAGCTCGCGGCCAATGCAGGACGTCAGTGGCTTGAATGCCAGTCACTCTGGTTACGTCACCAGCCCGCCTCTCGGCCCCTCCCTTACTTTCTTCATTGGATGAAATTTAAACCTGGGGGTAGGGTTTCTAGACGTTCTCAGACCGCCCAGAGCCTTAACTTTAGAAGCCCGGATTGAAAACGCGAGCTTCCTGTGATCGGAGTTAAGAGGCCGCTGGTCGAGGAGGCCAAGGCGAAATTCAGGTGCCGAAGTCAGCGCTTGGGAGGCTGACGCCAGAGGCTCGCAGTTCAAGCCCGGCCCGGGCAGTTCAGCGAGCCCACCCCCGCCCCCTGTCAAAGAATAAAGGCTGGGGATGGAGTCAGAGGGTCTTCCAGAGCTGGACGGAAAGGGCTCCGCCCCTAGAAGGAGGGCTCTTCCCCGCCTCTTCCCCTTGTCCCGCGGTGACCTCATGATGACGATGACGCCATCCCCTGGTTGTTATTGTGTCACACTTGGGACTATCCAAAAGGAGCCCAATTTTGAGCTCTAGCCCGACCACAGAGGCTCTTCACGTTTGTGTGGCCACCAGGACAGGTGTTCTGTTCCCGAGCTCTTTGCGCCAGAAATTCAGGGTGGAATACAGCAGCCGCCGGCTGCCACAGTCTTTGTGACAAAGCCACAGGTGTGCTCAGCATCTTCAGAGCACATGCCTGACCCCTAGCTTGCAAAAGCTGACCCAGAGGGAGCAATCTGAGGTATAAACACAAGGGGGAGGAAGAGTCGCCACATTTTCACTCCGGAGGTGGGCATGGTGGTTGCTCAATACTGTAACTTCACTCTTGCACAAGTGCTTTCACAGTCTGCCCTTTTCATGAGAAAGGGCAAAGGGGTAATCCCTGTCTCTCCTAGGAGAAAGAGGCAGTCTTAGTGCAGCAACAACCACAAAAAACCCTTCACCAACCTCATAGAATGATTCAGTTGTGTGTACTTAGATTCTATGGCTGCCTAAGCAGTATAGTCTTACTGCTATAATCAGACTACTTAGTGTTCAGCTTTGCCCCCTACTAGCTGCAAACTCTCTGGGCCTATTTCATCTGTAAAGTGGGGACATGTAGTATACTTATCTCTAGCCTTTTTTTTTTTTTTTTTTTTTGTCTTTCTGAGACAGAGTCTCACTATGCAGTTCAGGCTGGCCTTGAGCTCACTTTGTAGCCCAGGCTGGTCTCAAACTCACAACAATCCTCCTGCCTCAGCCTCCCGAGTGCTGGGACTACAGGCGTGCGCCACCACTCCGGGCTCATACACCTCTTAACAACTTCTGGATTGTTATGAGGAATAAATGAGTTAGCATGAGCCAGGCATGATAGCACACGCCTGTAATTCCAGCACTTGGGAGGCTGAGGCAGGAGGATTGCTGTGAGTCTGAGGCCAGCCTTGGCTACAAAGTGAGTTCAAGACCAGCCTGAACTGCATGGTGAGACCCTGTCTCAAAACAAAGCACTACCTGGCTCATAGGAATATTCAGTGTTGCTACTGTTGAGGCTATCTTACAGATTTGTGTCTAATCCCAGCCTCATCTCCTTATCTCCCCACTACACAAATATTCACATATTTATAGTCTCCTGTCCTTCATACATTACTATCAAAATAGCCAGGAGAAGAGAAATTTGGCAGGGCCAGAGAGGTTCAGGCCTTGAAACAATTAAGTCAAGCTACAACTAACCCCCGCCCCACTCCCAGCCAACTCTCCTCCTCGGTGTCCATTTTCTCCTTCCGCGACTACTTTCTTTGCTTTCAGGTCCCACATTAAGAGCAAGACAATGGATTAGGGAGAAGGAGAACTGCGTAGCAAGCATCTTGCTTGTGTGTTTGCTGAAAGAGGTATTAAAATTGTAATTGGGGGACTGGGCTCAGTAGATTCTAGTAGATTCTAGCTCAGTAGCATAAGTGCCTGCCTGGCAAGCATGAGGTCGTGAGTTCAATCCCCAATACCGCAAAAAAAAAAAAAAATTGTAATTGGGCTATGTAGTGACTTCAACGCTAGCCTGAACTACATAGTGAGGCCCTGTCTCAAACAAACCAAAAATACATAAAACATTTAGACCTAGATCTGTATCTTTGTCTCACCAGTTATTGGCCTCTCTGTACCTCAATTTCCTTTCCTTCATAATGGGCATAAATAATTCCACCCCCTTGGGCCTGTCACAAGGGTAATATATACAGGCATATATTGTAAACTACTAAATGTTATACACATGCTAATTATTATAAAAGCAGTGAACATACAGCATGGTAGTTTTATGTGGTTATAGGTTACTTTCCTTCTCTATAACTCATTCTCCCTGAAACTAAAGGGGCCTTTTTTGTTTGTTTTGGTACCAGGAATCCAACTCAGGACCTCATGCTTGCAAGGAAGGCGCTTGTGCCGCTGAGCTATATCCCCAGCCCATGAAGGGGCCTTTTAAACAGGAAGTGGCTGCAGTGGACAGTTAAGGGAGGGCAACAATGCAAGATAGAAGCATGCAGCGCTCGGTGGTATATGTAGAGTTGTGAAGACAGCTGTCCCCTACAATTCAGGGCTGGGAGGTAGCAGATCACGTGTGTGGATTCTTATGTGTTTGACACAATGCACATCTGCAGATCTCCCAAGAGTTTTGGATTGTCTGTGAGACCTGGCTTGACACATTCTCCCAGAACCAACACCCACTTTAATTAGCTGCCTCCCACAGGAGGCCGTGGGACCTTGTTAAGGTCTCTTCCTCCACCTGCCTGGGGACATCATAGCAGGGCCTGGCTGACAGGGCAGGTAGGCCAACGCTAGAGGGGGTAGGAGGTGCAGAAGGTAGTTCTGTCCCAGGCTGTGGGTTTGAAACTCACCAGTCAGGAAGTGAGGCTGCCAGACGGAAGGGCGGGCTGCGGCGGAGAGTTCTGGAGAGTAGAGTTCTGGGGAAGAGCAGAAGGGCCTCTGGGGCTTGGGGTCTGTGGGGCCATGGGCTTCAAGGCCAGAGGTCGCTGTTAGTCTGGCAGGACAGGTCTGGGCAACATGCACGCCCAGAGGCAGTTAGCTGTAGCCA
Organism: Chinchilla lanigera; assembly: GCF_000276665.1. Taxonomy (NCBI): domain Eukaryota; kingdom Metazoa; phylum Chordata; class Mammalia; order Rodentia; family Chinchillidae; genus Chinchilla; species Chinchilla lanigera. The sequence continues at coordinate 5,451,959 of NW_004955458.1, read as the reverse complement.
CGGTGAGAGCAGAAATCCGACGCCATGAGGTGGCCAAGCAGGCTCTAAGCCGCCTCAGGAAGCTGGCAGAAAGAGTGAGTGACCCTGACCTCCGGGACAGCATCCAGGCCTCCCTGGGCACCATACGAGGTAAGAGAAGGCTCAGCCCCCAACTTGGATGTACCGGGGACCAGCAGGGGCACAGATGGGCTAGCTGTGTCCGGTGTCATTTCTTAGATACTTGCTAGTCCTCAAGATGGAGCTGGGACTCTGAGGAAAAATACATTTAGGGAGGATGGAAAATGACATGAGAGGTATTATTTTTTCCCCCCAACTCTGATCCTTCTCCCAGGAAAACAAAATGCAGGCCACTGTTTCGCTGACCTTCTTGGCAGTGAAGCGGGTGAGCGTGGGGAAGACGGGCTGTGACACCCAGGCAGACGTCGTCCAGCCTGGAGAGTCCCGAACAGGAAGCAGTCTGGGGCGGGAGGTTCTGGGACTGGATAATGTGTCCATTCCCAGGCCCCACTGAGGATCAGTGACCTCTTGTTCTCTAGATATAGAAAGAAACAGAGAGAGATAGATAGAGAGAGACAGAGAGAGACAGAGGCAGAGAGAGGGAGGGAGGGAGAGACCATGCGGAGAATCTCAGGCTCCCAGGTGCACACTAGCATTTAAACATGCTCTGCACAACCCAAGCACAGAGCGGTTAGAACCCTCCGCAGTCTCCTCTCCTCCCCATGTTCATGTTCCTGTCTTCCCCCCCACACACCTTCCGCTCTACCTCCTTAGTGCCATTAGAGCAAGTGATGACAACACAGGGAGGAAGTGCTGCCATGGCAACACCATCCGCCACATCCTCCTGCCCACCCCGGTCTTCAGGGCTGTGGTGGGGCCCTGGCAAGAATAGCGTCTCTGCATCCACAAGGCCTACCGCTAAGGAGCTGGTGGAACTGGATGTCCCTTCCAGCTTGCTCTCACTGTGTTCCCCTCTGAGATACCAAAGAACTCGCAAAGGCAGGCCTCGGCGCTCGCGGAGGGCATCTGGTAAAAGCACATCCTCCAGCGAACGGATCCTGAGCTCTTCCCACCACTTCAGTCTTCTCCTTTCTTTGCTGCCTAAGGGGAAGGGGGTGAGGGTGGGAGGAGGGCCTCCCTGATGGGAGAGGCCGCCTCTGCTCGTTGCCCTTCTGAGCACCGTGTCAGCTCCTCTCCCACAGTCTTTGATGGGACCTACACCTGCCATCTTCCCTGACAGCCTTAGCTGGAAAGGCAGGTCTAGAGAGAGGAGAGAGAGAGAGGGAGAGGGAGGAAGACTGCTTAGGCCAGGTAAAGAATCTCCCCTTACAAGTGCATGATGCATGCCTGTAATTCCAGCACTCGGGAGGCTGAAGCAGGAGGATTACCTGGAGTCTAAGGCCAGCCTGGATTACACAGAGAGACTCTATCCAAAAAAAAAAAAACTCCCTTTTTTCAGGGGAGAAAACAGCAGGGAGCTGTGGAAAAGTAGTAGGTGAGGTGGGTAGAGTCTGAGAAGACCCCAGTTTTTTTTTTCTTTTGTGGAGCTGGGGATGGAACCAGGGTTCCAGGGCCTCCTACATGGGAGGTAAGTGCTGCCCTCTGAACTATACCCCCAGCCCAAGATTCTCTTCTTCATAAGTGATTTGTTCTACACCTTCCCGAAGAGTCAGGATTCTGTTCCCATTGAACATCAAGGAAAACAAGCCATCAAAGGAAGGAAGACTAAGGCAGAGCCAACAGTTCTTCACAACGTCCTTCAAAAGACACTAGTGAAGGGTCTCCTGTCCTTTACTGGGGTCATCCTGGTTCTGCAGGAAGTCGGGGAGAAGCTGCCTCGACCTCCAAAACAGGACCTGGGAGGGCTTGGGCACAGGCCTTTGGGAGAACAAAGGGCACCCAGCATTCTGGCTCAGCCCCCCTACCCGCACCCCCCACCCGCACCCCCCACCAGGCCAAGCAAGCTGAGGGCTCTTGCCTCCAAGTGCCGCCCACGGTAGCACTTATTATAGTCTGGCTGCGTCAGGAGGGTGGGACGACAAATCAAGGGACAGGGAGGACTCTCCAAATCCCGGGGAGGGGTCTGCAAAGCTGCAGGAGACCTCCTTCCACCCAGCCCACCCTACCCCATGGGGGGTCAGCCTCTCCTCTCTGCCTGCCCTGCCGTCTTAGGCTTCTCAGTGAGGCTGGAGAACAGAGGGCCTTGAACTCCCAGGCCCCTCTGAGGGGTGGGCAACACAGCCACACAGAGCAAGCGGGGTCCATGGGTGGTGCTTACCTCCTCTTTAACCTTCTAAAAGCGCCGCCCCATAAACCTCAGGAGACTGAAGGGAACCCAGAAGAGGCCCGCTGCTGCTGCCTCGGCTGAGGGGGTCCTTATATTGGGGAGCGAAATAGCCCACAAGTGGGTAACCAGGTGTGAGGGTGGTGCCTTCACTAGCCCAACATCCCCTGGCAGGCCCCCACCCACTGTACACACAATCCGTCCTCTCTGCTTCTCCCTGCTGCTTCTGAGGCGCTCTTGGAGCTCCGGTTGCTATGGAGACTGGATGCATTTTGGTATGGGGGGGTGGCGATTGGTAGATGTAGTTTTTCTCCCTCTTCGTTAAACTGGGGCCTTGGTCTCACCCGGAAGGCTAGGCTCCTGAGCCCTCATATCCCCCTCCCCCCGCAGGCAACCCCCCCCATTCCCCCGCTAAGTTTCATGTTTGTCCCCTTCCCTGGGGAATGCTTCCCAAGTTCACTTTGGGACAGTCGGCCAAGTCAGGGCCCCACCAAAGCCCTAAATGTGGCGGTGGAGGGGACAGGCAGCTGGGTGGTGAGAAAATGAACGCACCCAGGTACAGAGGGGAGAGGAGTCCTGGGAAAAGGATTTCAGGGTTCCCTACTTTCCCACTTCAGCTCCCCTAGAATTGGCAGTGACCCCCACTTTGGTCCGTTTCTGGCGACTGTCCACCCAGTAGATCGACTTTTACTTTTGCCCCTAAACACCACGCCCCCTCAGCCGCTCCCTCACCTGGCTGGTGCGGGGAAGGGGCTCGGCTGTTGGCGGAGGTGAGTCCGAGTCCCAGGAAATCCAGCCCAGGATTTGGGAGGGAAATCCAGTCCTGGATTTTGTACCGCCCTCGCAGACAGCGGTGCTGGTGGAGAGGTGGGGGGAGATGGGGTGGGGGGGCCGGGGGCCGCCTCCTCCTCAATGTGAGGGGAGCGCCCGGACACAGCGCGCATCCGGACCCAGCCGAGCCCGGGCGAGGCCCCGGGACTCTCCGCCGAGATCTCACGCCCCTCCCCTCCTAGACCCCAGACCCGTGCGTTCCCACCCCCTCCCGCTCCCGCCTTCCTCCCCCGCCGCCTCCTGACTCTCCATCCCCAGCATCCTCCCCGCTCCCCTGCGAATCCTCCCCACGGCCAGCCCCGCTAGCTTCCCACCCTCAAGACCCCCTCTCCCGCCGCATCCGCGCCCCTGTCCCTTGAGTCCCGGCTCCCCACCCCTGCCTCTCCCGCACCGGTTCTTCTCCCCCAGCCTCCGGGCCCCTTTTCTGCCTCTTCCTCCGTCTCCCTCGTTTGCCCCCCACTACTGTCCTCCCCGCCCTCCTCCGCCCATCTCGGCGCCCCCACCCAGGCCGGGGTGCACGGTCCGGCGCGCCTCCCTGGAGCAGCACCAAGGTCCCGGGGCTCCAAGGGGGTGGGGGCGCAGGGCGGGGAGCATGGGGAGGGGGCGCCCCATGTGATGGGAGGGGGGCGCAAGCGGAGGCGGCGGAGGCGGCGGCGACAGCGGAGCCGGGCCGGAGGCTCGGGGGGTCCGGGGGCTGGGGGCAGCGAGCAGGGCGGTTCCATGGCCGGGCCCCCCTGAGGCAGTCCGGGGGAGTCCCCTCCCCTCCCCAGCTCGGGGCTCTCCGGGCCCCATGAGCCGGGGCGCGGGCGCGCTTCAGCGCCGGACAACGACCTACCTCATCTCGCTGACCCTGGTCAAGCTCGAGTCGGTCCCTCCGCCGCCACCTTCTCCGTCTGCAGTCGCGGCCGGCGCCCCCGGGGCCCGAAGCACCGAGCCTGGGGATCCGGGCAGTCCCCGCGGCGCGGAGGAGCCGGGCAAGAAGCGGCACGAGCGCCTCTTCCACCGGCAGGATGCGCTGTGGATCAGCACCAGCAGCGCGGGCGCGGGGGGCGCGGAGCCCCCGGCCCTGTCCCCCGCTCCGGCCAGCCCAGCCCGCCCCGTGTCCCCTGCTCCCGGCCGCCGCCTGTCCCTCTGGGCCGCCCCTCCCGGACCCCCGCTCTCCGGGGGGCTGAGCCCGGACCCCAAGCCGGGGGGCGCCCCCACCTCCTCCCGGCGCCCTCTACTCAGCAGCCCCAGCTGGGGGGGCCCGGAGCCCGAAGGCCGGCTGGGCGGCGGTGTCCCCGGCTCGTCCTCTCCGCACCCGGGCACCGGCAGCCGGAGACTCAAGGTGGCGCCGCCTCCGCCGGCTCCCAAGCCCTGCAAGACCGTGACCACGAGTGGAGCCAAAGCTGGCGGGGGCAAGGGCGCCGGCAGCCGCCTGTCATGGCCCGAAAGCGAGGGCAAGCCCAGGGTCAAGGGGTCAAAGAGCAGCGCCGGGACTGGAGCTTCTGCCGCCGCCGGGGGAGGGGGTGCTGCAGCCGCGACCTCTGCTGGGGTCGGGGCTGGCGCTGGAGCCCGAGGGAAGCTGTCCCCTCGGAAAGGCAAGAGTAAGACCTTGGACAACAGTGACTTGCACCCGGGACCGCCTGCCGGCTCTCCTCCTCCGCTAACCGTCGCAGCCACCCCGACTCCAGCCGCTGCTGTCAGCGTCGCCGCCGCCTCCGCGCAGCCCCCCGGGCCTGCACCTCCAATCACTCTGGAGCCTCCAGCTCCGGGTCTGAAACGGGGCCGGGAGGGGGGCCGAGCATCCACTCGCGACCGCAAGATGCTCAAGTTTATCAGCGGTATCTTCACCAAGAGCACAGGGGGGCCGCCTGGCTCCGGGCCCCCTCCCGGACCCCCAGGCCTGTCTTCTGGCAGCGGGTCCAGGGAGCTGCTGGGCGCAGAGCTCCGCGCCTCCCCTAGTGAGTAGGGTCAGGGCCCGGTAGAGGGGACGGGAGGGCGCCTGGGACGCCGGGGGTTGCGGCGTGTGGGAAACTGGGAAGGCTCTTCGTGGGGTGGGCGGATGAGCCAGGCTCGCCGCTCTGCCAAGGCCCGAGGCCAGGAATACGGGGCTTGCAGGGGTGAGCTGCTGCACTGTGCTATGCGCGGGGCGACTTGATTTCGGAGGGACTCGAGCCTGAGTTTTCCGGGGAGTGATGCCCTTGGGCAGGGCCACCTAGGCAGCTGCGCTCGGGGAGGTCTAGAGGGACGCGGAAGGTGCAGGGGGCGCGAAGCCTCAGTTTCCCCTGAGCACCTGGGGCAGGTGGCGTGACAGTGACCTTGCAGGCGGCTCCTCGCCAGGGGCAGGTCTCCTCCGGGTTGGGAGCAGGTTGGAAGCGGGCTCGTGGCGTTCTCCCTGCGCCGGCGGCAGGGGATTGGGCGGCCCGCGGGTGTGCGGGGCCGGGACGTGCTGAATATTTAAATGCGGAGCGAGAGGGGCGGAGGGGAAGCCTCGCGGCCCCCGCGGCCGCCCGCGCCCCGCAGCGGAGTCCACACCCGCGGGGCTGACCCCGAGTGAGTCGGGGGGCGGGACTGCTGCAAAGACAATTCTTACCCCGGGAGAGCTGGGGGGCGGTCCGGCGACGGTAGCGTTTTACTTATTTATTTCCCAGGGGTGTCTTTATTGCTATTTTCTAACCGGGGGAGACAGGCGGGGACTGGGAGGGAGGCGGCTTTGGCAGCGGGGGCGGCCCCCGGGGCTTGGCTCCGGAGCGGGCGGGAGCAGATGGCTCCGGATCCCAGCGTTCCCGCCGCAGCTGCGGCGCCCCGGGAACGTCCGGCAGTGGGGGCTGCACCCGGCCTGCGGAAGGAGCCTCCTTCCCCACAGGCCCGCAGCTTCCCCGGGCCCTGCCTCGCCGTTCTCTCGGAGGAGCTTTGGGAAGGCTGTGGAAGCGGGAAGCGAAGGAACACCCCTTGGGGTGTGGAGAGGAGCCAGGGCCTCCCCGACACTGACCTTGAAAGGGGGAGGGAAAGCCCGCACCTCAGTTTCTCCACAGTGACGTGGAGGCTGAGGAAGACCCACTCCTCCTGTCTCAGTACTTCCAGTCCGGCCCTGGGAACCTGGGGTCCGGGAGGAGCCCCTCTCCTCCTTCCAGAGGGAAGAACCCACCGCTGTTAGAACACTACTTTCTCAGTCTGGAGCAAGGACCCACGTTTGGGGATGTGCTTTAAGGAAGATGCCAACTGAAGTATTTTTGTCTTGCTGGCTCTGTTGCTAGGCAACCGCTGAGCGGCAGCAACAGCTGTGGGGAGAGCGGCTGGGATGGGAGGACCAGGGACCACTCAGACCTATCTGTTTCACACACCTCTCTGTGAAGGCGGGGTCCTCGGGGTTCAGGGAGCTGCAAAGAAAGGCTGAGGCTGAGGGTCTGCAGTCCTCCTGCACGGGAGCCCGCCCTCTTACTGCCCCTCTCCGTTGCAGAGGCTGTGGTCAATAGCCAGGAATGGACTTTGAGCCGCTCCATTCCTGAACTGCGCCTGGTAGGTAACCCAGGCCCGCTGTGCACTGCTTTAACTTCTCTGGCTCTTCTGTGAGAGCAGCGCTAGTTTCCGGTTCTCTTGCACCGTTGCGGGGCTCCACACATCTGTACAACTTTTCCTGCTCCAGTCCTTACGCTCTTTTCCCTGCCCGTACAGTGCTGTCTTCCAAGCCTCTCATTTTTGGCTTCTGGCCTTTGCCCCTTCGTGTTCTCTTGCCTAGAATAGGGTCTGTCTGTCTCTGTCTCTCTCTCTCTCTCTCACACACACACACACACACACATTTCCTAAACAACACAAGAAAGCTGGTCCTGAGCTGCTGACATTCTTCACCTCGCGGTCCACTTGAAGCTCAGGCTCATTTCTTACCACGCTGCTACCCAGTTGCTTTGGCCTGACTGCCTGTCATCCAGGCCCTATAGGACCCGCTTGGGTGGATGAACACTGCCAGTCCCTTTGGGTGCTCTGACTTGCGCAGATCCAAGCATCTGTCTCCTTCTTCATTTTACCTCTGCTCCTCAACCTTGCTTTCAGGGTGTTCTGGGTGACACCAGGAGTGGGAAGTCATCACTCATCCACCGATTCCTGACTGGCTCATACCAGGTGCTGGAGAAGACCGAGAGTGAGTTCTCCGGAGCCCAGTGAGCTAAGGACTGGGGTTGGGGGCCGTAAGGCCAGTGACTGGGCAGGTATGGAGACGAGGGGGAAGGATGAAGCCGAACTAGGTAGAGTTCAGGGAAAAGTTGGGTGACCTGTCACCTCTGAGCTGTGTATCCTCAACTGTTCCGGACAGGTGAGCAGTACAAGAAGGAGATGTTGGTAGACGGACAGACTCATCTGGTGCTGATCCGAGAGGAAGCTGGGGCCCCCGACGCCAAGGTGAGGGGTGGAGGAGGTGGGCTGGGTAGGCTGACCGGGGTTGGTACTGGACCAGGGAGGGGGCCCTGGCTTCCAGGTCTCCCTTGCATAATGTTCAGAGAAATGGACCTGTCTGATGCTCCATGTGCCTTCCCGCCCCCCGCAAGTTCTCAGGCTGGGCAGATGCTGTGATCCTCGTCTTCAGCCTGGAGGATGAGAACAGTTTCCAGGCTGTAAGCCGTCTCCATGGGCAGCTGAGCTCCCTTCGCGGGGAGGGGCGAGGAGGCCTGGCCCTGGCGCTGGTGGGGACACAAGGTGAGGAGGGATTGCGGAAGCACTGCTTTCAGGGGAGCCCGGCTGCCTCTTGGGTATTGCTCAACATGAGCGTGAACTTGGTAAGGTGTGAAAAGGGCTCCTTGGATTTCAGTAACCTTCTATAGAGAGCTGATCTCCAGATAAGGTAGTCACAAAACCAAACACAGACTTCCCAAGGTCCAAGCGGAGAAGAGGGACTGCCAAGGAGGAAAGGACAGTCACCATAGCCATCTCCTCTCCTCTCCTGAGATGTCACCTGCCTTGTATTCCCACGCTGTCATTTCCTGATGGAACCACAAGACACACAGAAAATCTTACATAGTATGGAAAGGAATCTTTCCATTTCCCGCTTCCTACAGCTGGGTTAGGCTGGTACCTTTAAGAAGAACTTAATCCGAAAACAAAGGAGATGCTGGAGAAAGCCAGAGTGCAGGAAACCTTTTAGTTCTCAGAGAAGTGACTTAGAAGCTGAGAGACTCTCCACCACAGCAGGAAGAGCTCTTCTTTCCGGTGCTACCTGAGTCAGGCCGCCAGAACTTTCTGTGTGGATGCTTGTGCTGCAGGTGCTGGCCTCCATCTGGTAGTTACGGCCTGTTTCTACTGCAGAGTGAACGGTCCACCTGTTACCATGGGCATCCGGCCTCCTCCGGTGCACATGCCTGGTGTCCTCTCAGGGGAGGGGTCCACTGGGGTGCAGGGCACAGGGATTCTTCCTTGTGAGTCTCAGCCACTTCAAACCTCATCAACAAGCTCCACTCACTTCTGGTTTTATTTTATTTTATTTTTTGTCTTTTTGAGACAGGAACTAGCCATGCAGTTCAGGCTGGCCTTGAGCTCACTTTATAGCCCAGGCTGGTCTTGAACTCGAAACGATCCTCCTGCCTCAGCCTCCCGAGTGCTGGGATCACAGGCGTGCGCCAACACCCCTGGCAACACTCACTTCTGGAGTATTCCTTGAACACACACACACACACATACACACACACACACACACACACACACACACACACAACTTCTCATCCTGGCTCCTTACAGGAAGCTAAGTTTGTGAGCTGGGTCCAGAACTCAGTGGCTTAGACACTCCACTCGACCTACAGACTGACAGACTGCCACCCTGCACCTCCCATGCACCCAGCCTGACCCTGGAGCACAAGGGCAAGGGGATCATGAACAGCAGGGAAGGGGCCTCTCATCCAGTCCTGCTCTTTTCTGCTCTCAGACAGGATCGGTGCTTCCTCCCCTCGGGTGGTGGGCGATGCCCGTGCCCGGGCTCTATGTGCAGACATGAAACGCTGCAGCTACTACGAGACTTGTGCGACCTACGGGCTCAACGTGGATCGGGTCTTCCAGGAGGGTGAGTGCGGCAATACCAGCGTATGTGGGAGTTGGGGAGCTGTGAGCCTGGAGTATTCTAGAGGCGCCGCATCTAAACCTGTCTGTGATAGGCCATTAGCCTCTGCGCAAGATCAGGGAGGCCTGAGAGGGTTTGCTTAATAGAAACATGGTCTCTCTCGGGGCTGCAGACACTGGCGAGCCCACAGCTGGCCTGGTGGCCAGTGATAAGGAAGCTGGGGCTTACGCTGTCTCCTGGGGCTTTCTCAAGCTGGGCGTGGAAGGTGGTCTTGGGTATCTGCCCTGTTCACGCCTGCTCCCTCTCCCCCGCCACTCAGTGGCCCAAAAGGTGGTGACCTTGCGCAAACAGCAACAGCTTCTGGCTGCCTGCAAGTCCCTGCCCAGCTCCCCGAGCCACTCAGCTGCTTCCACCCCTGTAGCCGGGCAGGTGAGTTGATGTTTCAGAGACAAAAGAGGAGCGAGGCTGGGGATCCAAACGCAGGTACGAAAGGATGCTGGAGGAGCTGGCAACCGGTGGAAATGGCAGGTAGTTTTTGTAGAAAGTGCATCGGGCTGAAAGTCACCCAGGTTTGAGATGCCCTTTGCAATGTCCTTGGACCAGTCCCTCAACCCCCAAACTTATCTGAAAGATGGTGTGGTACGATATTTGTAAAGTCCCTCTATGCAAAACTGAGAGCACTCTTGCCAGGTGTGGTGGTGCACGCCTGTAATCCCACCACTCGGGAGGCTGAGGCAGGAGGATTAGTGCAAGTTTGAGACCAGCCTGGGCTACAAAGTGAGCTCAAGGCCAGCCTCAACTGCATAGCGAGACCCTGTCTCAAAAAAAGACCAAAAAGCCCCACAAAACCTGAGAGCGCTCTAAACAATGCTGGTCAGAGTTTTCCTTATGCACGATAATGTCAGTGAATAGTGATGACCCCAGGGAATGTCGCCAATTCCCCATAACTGGGTGGAAAGGAAGCTTGGTGGAGGAGCGATCGCTCAACTCTGCCCGCTGTTCCTTGTCCCCAGGCTAGTAACGGGGGCCACACTAGCGACTACTCTTCTTCCCTTCCGTCCTCCCCCAACGTGGGTCACCGGGAACTCCGAGCTGAGGCGGCTGCAGTGGCTGGATTGAGCACCCCAGGATCTTTGCACCGGGCAGCCAAACGCAGGACCAGCCTCTTTGCGGTATTAAACATCCCCGCCCTCCTGTCCTGTGTTACCTGCCCACCTTCCCTAGTTCCCAGAGCCTCGGGCGGGCCTTCCTTCGTTTGTCCTTCCTGTGCTTCATCTGACGGATCCCAATAATGGTTCTAGAATCGTCGGGGTAGTGACTCTGAGAAGCGGAGCTTGGACAGCCGGGGAGAGACGACGGGGAGTGGGCGAGCCATCCCCATCAAACAGGTGAGTGGCCCCAGGCCAGGCAAGGCTGGGGTCAGCCGGGCTTAACTGCCTTGTCTGTCACATGTGTCTTTCCATATTCTAGAGCTTCCTGCTAAAGCGAAGTGGCAATTCCTTGAACAAAGAGTGGAAGAAGAAATACGTGACCCTGTCCAGTAACGGCTTCCTCCTGTACCACCCTAGCATTAACGTGAGTGGCAGAAAGCGGGCCACACGGCCCAGCCTTGGAAGCCCTTCCTGTTCTACCTTGCGCCTCTGACAAGCATGAGTATCACTTCCGGGAAGCTCTAGTCCTGTTCACTTAAGTTTAGCAAGCATGGTTTTTTTTTCTTTTCTTTGTGTGTGTGTGTGTGTGTGTGTGTGTGTAACTTTTTGAAGCAGGGTCTCGCTCTGCAGTTCAGGCTGGCCTTGAGATCACTTTGTAGCTCAGGCTGCTCTTGAACTCAGGACAGTCCTCCTGCCTCAGCCTCCCAAGTGCTGGGATTACAGGCGTGCGCCACTATGCCCAACTAGCCAGCATGTTAAGAGGCTACCATTTGTCAGTGCTGGGGATGTGAAGGTCACTTCATCTCCCCAGGAACTTAGTCTACTGAAACAGCACCCATTATATCCGGAGGTAATGCTAGGCTGAGCTTGATGGGCCCACCCCCAGAAGCTCACCCCAGCCCAGCCAGCACTCAGAACCCCATCCCATTCGATTTACTGCTTCCCAGCACCCTCAGAGACCCCAGCCTCCCATATACTCTCAACCCCTGTACCCCTCCAGGATTACATCCACAGCACCCACGGCAAGGAGATGGACTTGCTACGAACAACAGTCAAAGTCCCAGGCAAGAGGCCCCCGAGGGCCATCTCTGCCTTTGGCCCTTCGGCCAGCATAAACGGGCTGGTCAAGGACATGAGCACCGTCCAGATGGGCGAAGGCCCTGGTGAGTGGCGCTCGTGACAAAGGGGCAAGAGAGGAGCTGGGGCTGGAGAAAGGGGCGGGGAAGGAGTGAAACGGGGCTGGCACCGGCTAGGCGGGAAGGAGGGTGATCCAGGGGTCACGTATGCGAGGGGGCCAGGTTCACGGGGTTCATCTCCTTCCTCTTCTGACAGAAGCCACTATTCCCACACCAAGCCCCAGCCCCAGTTCCCTGCAGCCACCACCAGACCAGACATCAAAGCACCTGCTGAAGCCAGACAGGAATTTGGCCCGAGCCCTCAGCACTGGTCAGTGGGATTGCCCTCCACGCACTGTCTCCCACATGCAGTGGGGTGCTGGAGGCCGGGATGGGGCTCAGTGGTAGGGCGCTTGCCTGGCATGTGCAGAGCCTTGGGTGCAGTCCCCAGTGCCACAAAAAAAAAAAAAAAGAAAGAAAGAAAAAAAGGAGATAGAGAGAGAGGCGACTTACAAATGGAGTGTGGGTGGAAAGTGAAATCAAGGTGGAGGCTCGGAGCTGAAATACATGCCGGAGTGAACACATGGAGTGTCTGCTGGGTGCCCGGCACCCAGCCCAAACACACTGTCTGTCATGCTAGTTAAGGCAAGTGAGCTCCACAGCCAAGCTGCCTGAGCGTCCCAGCTCGCCTCGTGGGCAAGTTACTTGACTTCTCTTTGCCTCGGTTTCCTCACTGATAAAATGGAGACGGTAGTTTCTACCTCACAGGATTACTTCAGGCTTTAAAACAAACTGAGAACAGTGTCCAGCATTTTGTCAGCCGTCCGAGTTTGGAATGTTTGCAAATACATTAGCAAGTAGCATTGTAACAGCACAACCACCTTAGTGGGTCAAGATTATTATCCCCATTTTAGGGATGAAGAAACTGAGGCTCAGAAGACTTAAGTGACTTGCTCGAGGTCTGAAAGCCCGTAAGTGGGAGAGCCTGGATCTGAGTGCAGGTCTGACTCTAAACCACTCATCTGCCCCACCTCCCATCCCCAGGAATGATCCAAGGGGATCTCGTGGAGAGGGACAAAATGCCAAAGCTAGTTCAGGGGAAGAGACAGGCTATGGAGGAATCAGGAAATCTGAGGCAGCTGTGTCCCCCTCCCTAAGACTGTACCCCATCTGGAGACCTGAGCCCCCTGAGTCGGGAACCCCCGCCTTCTCCCATGGTGAAGAAGCAGAGGAGGAAAAAGCTGACAACACCATCCAAGACTGAAGGTGCAGCCGTGCAGGCTGAAGGTGAGACTCTGGCGGGCAGCTCCATGCCCGCCTGGACCCGCGTCCTAACCAGCGTCAGATCCCTGGCCTCCCTCCTGCAGCAGGAGGACAGCGCCTGAGCTCGGTGCTTGGCTGTCACTACCACTGCACACAAATTCGAGGAAAAGCGGACAGTCCTGCCTGGCCCCTGTCCTTCCCTGCTCCTCAGCCAGCGCCTGTACCCCAGCGGTCCCCTGCCCGTTCTCAGTGACACCCAGAAGTCTGTAGCTCCTGCTCCCTCTCCTGTCGACTCTGTAGTGCCCGTCCTGCACTCACCGCCACTTATGACCCCTGCACCCCCACCCCTGTGCCTCGTTCTCCGTCCACAAACGCCCTGACTCCTGGACTCCGGCAGCCCACCCTCTTCTCCCAGTAACTGGGTGATGGTCATTTCCTCAGCAATCCCTGACTACAGTAATCCCTGCGTTCCTGTCACCAGCCCAGGCCTCTGGGACTGCTCCTGAGCCCCAGGGCCCCCTCCTCCCAGCCGCCCCCGCAGCTCCGGTCTGTCCCCCATGTTCACTCAGACCCAGACTCTCCCACCTGCTGCAGAGACCTGGCTCCTCTCCCGGCGTGACAACCCCACGCCCCTGCTCTCTGCTGGGCGCTCAGACCCGGCTTCCAGATCTGCCTACTCTCACGGCTCTTGGCGTTCGCTCCACTCTGCCCCGGGGCCACTGACTTTAGTTCTGCTTTCTCTCCCCATCTGTCTGTCCTGCTTTGTCTCTGGCACTGTCCGTCACTGTCTCTCCATCTCTCCCTCTGCCTTTTCCGCCTCCTTTCTTGGTCTCTCTCTGTTTTGCTCTCCATTCTATCTCTGTCTCCTTCGCTTCGGGAAACCAGCCAAGCGCAAAATGTGGAAACTAAAATCCTTTGGTAGTTTAAGAAATATTTATAAAGCAGGTAACAGGTGGGGAGCTGGGAGGGGCGCTCAGCTGCGGTGCAGAGGGTGGGGGTGCCCCTGCCTCACCCTGCATGTGCTTGGGCTTCCTGCTGTCCCCGCCCTGTGCTCCCCCCCCACACTACTGCCCCATTCCCAGGGGCTCGGGCTGGACGTCAGGGAGGAAGGGCTTGGGGCAGGCAGCCCCTGCTCCAGCTCCGTCCCTCATGACCCCCTCCCGTCCCCCGCCCAGAGGAGAACTTTGAGTTCCTGATCGTGTCCAGCACTGGTCAGACATGGCACTTTGAGGCGGCCAGCTTCGAGGAGCGGGACGCCTGGGTCCAGGCCATCGAGAGTCAGATCCTAGCCAGTCTGCAGTGCTGCGAGAGCAGCAAGGTCAAGGTGAGGGTTGGAGGGGTTGAGGGGTGGGAGGAGAGCGGCGCGCCTGTAAGAGCAGGAGGAGGAGGGGGCCGCCCAGAGGGGCAGCCAGTGCTGACCCAGCCCCCTCTGCAGCTGCGCACAGACAGCCAGAGCGAAGCCGTGGCCATCCAGGCAATCCGGAACGCCAAGGGAAACTCCATCTGTGTGGACTGCGGGGCCCCCAGTGAGTGCAAGCGGGCAGCAAAGGCGTCTGGGAGATGGCACGGTGGGCTAGGGAGAGTGGGTTGCAGGAGTCGGTGAGTACGCGGGTCCGCCTGTCCGCGCTGCCCAGTGGCGAACCGACGCCCGCGCTCCGTCCCCAGACCCGACGTGGGCCAGCCTGAACCTGGGCGCGCTCATCTGCATCGAGTGCTCCGGCATTCACCGCAACCTGGGCACACACCTGTCCCGCGTTCGCTCGCTCGACCTGGACGACTGGCCGCGGGAGCTGACCCTGGTGCTGACGGCCATTGGCAACGACATGGCCAACCGCGTGTGGGAGAGCGACACCCGGGGCCGCGCCAAGCCCACGAAGGACTCCTCGAGGTAGCCGTGAAGGAACGTCTCGGGGGACCTGCGGCTCCCCACGGGGCCTGCGGGCGGGGCGCCGAGGTCCCGAGAGCCCTTTCACTTGGCTCCTTGTCCTGCAGGGAGGAACGGGAGTCGTGGATTCGCGCCAAGTACGAGCAGCTGCTGTTCCTGGCGCCGCTGGGCAGCACGGAGGAGCCGTGGGGCCGCCAGCTGTGGGCCGCCGTGCAGGCCCAGGACGTGGCCGCCGTGCTCCTGCTCCTGGCCCACGCGCGACACGGGCCGCTCGACGCCAGCGGGGAGGACCCGCAGCTGCGCTCCCCGCTGCACCTGGCGGCCGAGCTGGCCCACGTGGTCATCACGCAGCTGCTGCTG
>NW_004955458.1:5421142-5436642 GCF_000276665.1 Chinchilla lanigera | reverse complement strand
CGCGCTGGTATAGTTGCCCGGCAGCGCGAGAGACACCCCCACCCCCGCGCGGGCCGGGCACGACCACTCCGCGGGGACCGCCGGACGGAGGCACCCACTCACCTCTGCGGCGCGCACTCCGCCCCACGGGAGCACCTCCTGCCCCCGCGCGAGCACAGCCCCCACGCCTCCCCCGAAGACGCAAACTCACCTCCCCCTCCCCAGCGAGGCATGGAGACCCCAGCTCGACACGCCCCCTCTCCACTGCCTCCACGCTCGGATTGCTCCGGGTGTGCCCGCCCGCCCGCCCGGTGTTTGCACAAGGGACGCCCCCGCCGCGGTCCCGGGCGCCGGGACTTGCCCGCTCGCGCGCGCCCCTAGAGGCTGGAAAGAGACCCAGTCCTGCCTCCGCTCGACGGCCCCGCGGCGGGAGCCCAAACCCAGGCTGGCTCCTGGGGCGACGCCACGCCAGAGGGAGGGGTTGGTACGTGGGGGGCTAGCCCCGGGACTTGGGGCCCCTAGGGGCCCGCACCCCTTCCGTGCTGATTCACTGCCCTGTGAAGGGGAGAAGGACAGCGAGGGGCAGGACCCCTGCTGCCCATGGAGGTGGGGGCGCCCCTAACCCTTTCCGTGAAAGGGACCAAGAGTAGTGGAAATCAGGATGTTCCCCTACACCTACCCATGGATGGAAGCTAAAGGACCACGGGCAGCCAGGAGCCTGGGTCCCTCCTCTGCCATCTTGGGAGGGAGAAGGGCCGGAGCGGGAGCAGGCTCACGGGGCTGGGAAAGGGCCTTGTAATTTATTGCTTTGTCCCCGACATGGGGGTGGGGTGGGCAGGGGTGTGGGGAGGGTGTTTCGGGATAGGGGAAGCCAAGGGTGGGCAGCGGGTGGGGCGGGGCGGGGGTGCTCTCGGGTTGTGTCTGTGCCTGTGACTGCGTACCTGTGACTGTGCCGCGCCCGTGGTGACCTGGGGTAGGGGGCACCCCGCCAGTGGGACCCCTCCCCCATTACTTCTTCCCGTCCAGCCCCTCCCTCCCGCTGGAGCAGCTCCAGACCCTTCCGCAACCTCGCGCTCCCTCCTAGCCGGGGCTGAGGGCGTGCAGCGGCTGCGTTTCCCAAGTTCCCTGGCCCCCGGCAGGGGGTGGTGGGGTGGACTTAACCTGGCCCAGCTGCGCCTCCCTCAGCCAACCCAGCCCTTGGGCCGTCTGTGTCAGTGGTTTCCGGTCTTCTTCTTCTTCTTTTTTTTTTTTTTTTTCTGGCTAAAGTATTTTGCAAAAGACCAGGTAATTGGGAGGGAAGTAGGGTGGGGGCAGAGGGGATGCCCCTCTCGTTTCCTCAGAAGCAGGCGGTGTGAATCTTCAACAGCAATTAAAGAGGAAGTGATTTTGTCTAGGAGGTGAGCTGCTGGTCTGTTCTGGAAGAGGCAGGTCAGGGTACAGCCTTGGTGGAGGTGGGGGTAGGCCAGGCCGAGGTGCCTCCCGCCGGGCCGGTGGCAAGGCAGTACCCACGGGCGTGGAGGTGGGTCCGCTTTGTACAAGGATTCATATGACGGACATAGGTGGACAGGTGGAGGGTCCTGGGGGCAGAGAAATCGTACTTGCAAGATGGCTCCAGTTTGGGGAAAGGGTTGGGGTGTGGTGTGCAGGAGCGGACAGGCCTCTGGGGCCAGGGTGAGAAGATGAGGTCACTGGGGTTAGGAACCCAAACATCTGCTATTGAAACCTGGCCCTCCACTCGCTAGCTAGAGGCTTTGGGCACTTGCTCTGGGTGGCATCTGTTTACTTATAGTCCCCACACTACCTGCTCACAGGCTATCTGGTAGGTGTGCCATCCCTAGGGAGGGCTGCGCTAAGCCAGTTTGCTCCCCTTGAGCACCAGGTACCAGAAGAGAGAATGGAATGCCTTCTGGCTCAGGTGGCAGGGAGGGCAGGGGTGGGCCATCTCCTGGCAGAGGCCCCCAGCGGGCTGCATGTTCGCCAGCTGCATGCCGGCCCAGCGCTGGCATCACCGTGCTCACCACAGCTGAGCCGCAGCACTGCTCAGAGACACTGCCAGCCCCATTTCTTGGGTGCAGCTCAAAGTGCCTGCCCAGGACACTTGGGTGGTGCTAGGCAAGCAGCCAGTACAGATTGGGCACAACCATCAAACGTCATCTGGGGCTGGGGGTTCAGCTCAGCGGCACAGAGGCTGCCTGGCAAGTGCAAGGTCTTGAGTTCGATTCCCGGTACCGGAAAACAACAACAACAACAAAAAATGTTGTCATCTGCCTTGAGGAACCAGCTGGTGGCACCAGCACCTGTGGGTAGAATTGGTTCGAACCACTGGTGTTCTCCGGCCTCCAGCTACACCAGGATTGTAGAAGGGGGCGAAGGAGAGCTGCCCCCCCTTCCCATCCACGCCAGCCCCCGGCTCACCTTGGGTTTCTTCGCCTAGGCTCCTGTTGTCCCCCCCTGGCCCTGGCACTACCCCTTCCTGGCTGCCATCTGCCCACACCCTTCTTCCCTCCTTTTGCTTGCCTTAGTGCAGCGAGGGCAGACTGACCTCCGTGGGCCGTCTTGCCAAACACCAAAGGAAAGTAAAAAGGAATTTATTACAGAAGTACAAGATGATTAAATGCAGCGAGCTTTCCAGACTTCGGTTCTCCGACCATGCTGAGACTCTGTCCCTGTCAAACCAAAGAGAGCCACCCGCTCCGGCCTCTCCTGCTTCCTCTTTCAAACACTTGGGTTGTTTCCGATGACCTTCTGGGGTCTGTTCAAGACTCTTGCTTCCAAGTGCTCATCTCTCCAGGATCCAACAGCTGGCTTACGAGCTGGTGCGCACTTACTGTGGGCCAGGTCCTCTGATGAGCACGATGCCCTGGGTCTCACTCAGTCCTGTCTACTGCCCTACAAGGACGCTGCTATTAGGCGCGGAAGAAAAAACAGCATTTGAAAAGTTAAATGGCCAGGTGTGGTGGCGCATGCCCGTAATCCTAGCATTTGGGAGGCTGAGGCAGGAGGATCGCTGTGACTTCAAGACCAGCCTACCTACACAATGAGACCCGGTCTCCAAAAAATTAAATGACTTCATCCAGCACCCTGCCCTTCATCCCCCTCATGGCAATTTCTAAGTTGTTGCCCAGCTGAAGCATCCCTTCTCTCAAGATACATGGATCTCCCAGTACTCAGGGTGGCTGAAGCAGGACCTCAAGTTCAAGCCTAGACCTGGCAATTTATCAACTTAGCGAGATCCTGTCTTAAAAAAAAAAACAAAAAAAAAAAACTGGAGATGTAGCTCAGTGCAAAGGCCCTGAGTTTAATCCCCAGTGCCACAAAAATAAATAAGAACAAACAATTTAAACACAGTGCACAATAAGCACTACATCAACAACCGAATCCCTTGCTTTGCTTCCCCTTTTGGAGATAAGCAGTGTCCTTTGTCCCCTTCCTTGGCCTGGTCTTGTGACCCAATGGAGTCTTCAGGAAGGCTGCACACCTCCAAGCTGGGGAGCCAGAGGGGCCTGGCGAGGATGGAAGGCTGTCGGGGGACCCCGCCTGCCCTCGGCAGACAGAACCTGGGCAGCAGTCCTCACTGGGCACAGCCGAACATGGCTCTTTTCTGGGGAGTGGAGAATGCGGGGGCATGGGGTGTGGCTGGCAAGGGAGTCTGAACGGGGTGCAGGGAGAGCTCAGCCAAGGACGCTGGGGCAATGCGCGGGTGTGGGGCTGTCATGTGCGTTCTGGCTTTCAGGGCATGGAGGGGTGGTGGACACGCAATGAACTGGGCTGGGGGTGCAGGTCAGTGGTCGAGTCCTGCCCGGCAGTAGTTTGACCTAAAATAAAGAGGAAGGACTGGAGACGGACAGACGAGGAAAAGGAGGGATGGCGGTACCCTCGCCGGGGACTTGCACGCCTTGCTGAGCCAGCGGCTGTGTTCAGCTGTCCAGGGTCTGCCACCGGTGTGCCCTCCGCTCTGAAAGAGCACACCTCCTCCCGAGCGCGCCCCACCTGCCCCTGCCCAGAAAGGCGGTCGGGTCGGTGGTCCAGTTCTTTATTTAGAAACCTGATTGTTGAAGAACATACGGGTGCTTCTGCGCCCCACCCTCTTAGCTGGGGCTGGGCCGGAGTGATGTGCGTCCGTCTCCATTTCCTCAGCAACAGAAGTGGAGGCTCCTCAGCGCGGAGCGCAGACTGTCGGGCCGTGGGGCGGAAAGGGAGAAGGAAACCCCAAGGTGATTCCAGGGGCGAGGCTAAAGCACCTCCAAACACCCACAGGGCAGGGCGGGCAGGCTGTGCTCTCCCTGCCCTGCCCACACACAGGGGCTTTCTGAGTCTCTGGGTAGGACGAAGAAAGAGGCAGCTTGGGAGGGGACACTGACAGGGAAGGGCACGCGGGGACAGCCAGGGTGAGCAGAAGCCGCGGCCTGGGGGTCTGCGGGTGGCTCTCAGCTGCAGCAGCACTGACCCCAGGCCCTCCATTCCCCAGAGCCGGGCCGCAGGGGTCGAGCTCTGCTGTTCTCTGGTGTTTTGCCTTCAGGGGCCAGGAGGTGAGGCGAGGAGGAGCAGGGCCGCTCAGGAACATGTCGCTGTGGGATCTCAAAAGTCAAACTCGTCCAGGTCGCCCAGGCCCTCTCCGTCTCTCGAGCCCCACACCCGGCGGTAGTTGCTCTCCAGGTCTTTCTGCCGCTGGCGCTCTTTGTGGGCCTCCTCAGCTCCCTGCACCTGGCGGGAGGGTGAGGGTGAGCCAGAGGTGCCGCCATGGGGCCAAGGGAAGTGCCAGGCGCTTCAAGACCAGGGAGGCCCTGGGACTGGCCCTCCCTGGAGGGAAGGCAAGGAGAGGGAGGAGCCGGCCCCCATGGGGTGCTTCCCCAGGGGCAGCTCCGACCGCAGCTGGGCAGCTGCAGGGCTGGGCCGAGCCCCTGCGAGGACTGCAGCAGGCTCCCAGGCTCGGGCGGAGGGCTGCAGGGCCGGAGGGCACCTCACCAAGATATTGAAGAAAATCTCCTTGAGGCTTTTCGTGTCCTCATCTGTCAGCCATCGCCCGTCCTCCTCCGGCCCCTCGGCCCCAGGGCGGACAATTTTGATCTCAATCTTCCCTGGAAAGAAGCAGAGTGGGTCTGAGGAGGGGCGGCTGGGAGCCTCGGGCGGGCCCCTGCCCCCACCCCGTCTCAGCTGAGGTCTCGGGCCACCATGACCCAGCCCTCCGCGTCCGAGGCCAGCCGCCCTGCAGGGCCCACCTTCGGCCGTGAGTCCCTCCCTCTCCAGCAGCTCTTTCACCAGCCCCTCGATTTGTTTCAGCTGTGGGTTTTCCCGTTTCATCTCGAGGACAGTCAGATCCTGATTGGGGCCTCCGTGACGGAGCTTGGTGACCCGGACCCGGACTCTGTGTTCAGGGTCCTCCTCTTGGAGGGGGAGACACACAGGGAGACAAAGCAGAGCCGTGACTCCAGAGTGAGGGGCGCTGGGCTCACCTCTCCCGGAGCCAGCGGTGTGCTACGGCTTTGGGTGGCCGTTCCATCGCCACACACACACACACACACACACACACACACACACACACACACGTGAGCCGGGACTCAAAACAAAAAGCGCCTCTGCCCCTAACTGCAGCCTCTTCCTGTAGCCACTCAGCAATTCTGCTCAGCACCCATAAGGAAGCGGCTGTTTTCCGAAAGCAGTAACTAGGCCACCTGCACCAACAAAGAAGTTTTAAGGTGTAGGTTGGAAAACTGGTTTGGTCCTCCTTATGCTGTAACTCTAAAGACCTTTCAACGTTTACAGATTTGAAACTGGAACAGGCCGGGCGTGGTGGCGCACGCCTGTAATCCCAGCACTCGGGAGGCTGAGGCAGGAGGATCGTTGTGAGTTTGAGACCAGCCTGGGCTACAAAGTGAGCTCAAGGCCAGCCTGAACTGCATAGCAAGGCCCTGTCTCAAAAAGACCAAAAAAAAATATTTGAAACTGGAATGTTCCACTTGAAATCTCTGAAACCACGCCTGCGGAATGGACACAAAGGCATGCAAGGAGGAGTGACTTCAAGGGCCTTCAGGCTGGTGGCTCGTGTGGCTGGCTACCTGACAGCTGGGTCCTCTCCCAGGGCAAAGTGCTAGCGGCTGATGGCTGCATCTGTCACAGATGTGTGGTTCCCAGCACTTAGGCTCATCACCATTCAGTCCGTATCTATATGCCAGGCAGAGTGCTAAGCACGGGGAGCACAGGAAAAACCAAAGATCACAACAGATGTGCTTGAAAAGCTGCCTTCCCATGCCAGGTGTGGTGGCACACGCCTGTCATCCCAGCACTCGGGAGGCTGAGGCAGGAGGATCGTTGCGAGTTCGAGACCAGCCAGGGCTACAAAGTGAGCTCAAGGCCAGCCAGAATGCACAGCGAGACCCTGTGTCAAAAAGTCCAAAAAAACCCCAAACAAACAAACAAAAAACCACAAAAAGCTGCCTTCCCAAAGGACAACTGGGAGTGCCCCAGACAGGAAGGCCGGTGGCAGGAAGAAGGTGACAGTGAGGCCAGCGCTCCTTCAGGAGGAGGGACAGGATGTGCTCTCCGGATGGAGGAACGCGGTGCCCTCTGGGAAGGACGCCACAGAGGGACACAGACACTGAGCCTGCGGCTCCTTCTGGCCCTGCCGTCCTCACCTGCAGAGTGAGGCGCTGGGAGAGGCTTTCTGGGGACAGCCTTCCTTTTCCTGTACTTCTTCGCCAGCTCACGACTCTGATTTTCCTCCAGCCTTTTGATGAGTTTGTTGACAGTGGACGTCAGGGCCAGTATCGCCCGCTCTCGCTCGGACTCCTTCTTCAGCATGTCCGTGTTCAGCTCCTTCTCCGTCTGGAACGCCCCAGTCGGGGTGGAGTCAGGGTTCTGGGCAGGGGAGGCCGTCGGGTCACCCCTGGCGTGGCGGTGGACGTCTGGGTCTCACCCCGCCTCCATCCCCTTCCCTCCCCGCCCACTTCACGTCGGCGGAGCCCCAGCACGCGGGCGGGCGAGCGAGGCGCAGGCGGGCGCGGCCGCTCACGCTCACCTCCTGCGTGGCGCTCTCCAGCTCCCGCTCCCGCTCCGCGCCAGCCTTCAGCTGGGAACGCAGCCGCTGGAGCCGCTCGCGGTCCGATGGGAGCAGGATCCCTTCCAGCTCCTTCTCGAACTCGCCCAGCAGCTGCTGCTCATCCGCCTCTTCCTCTTCGTCTTCCTCCCGCTCGGCTTCGTCCCCCGCGCTCGGCCGCTCGGGGTCACCCTTTGCCTTCCCCTCCGGCTCCCGGGCAGGGCCCTCCTCCGCAGCTACATCTCCGGGCTGCTCCGCGCCCGCGCTGGGCTTCCCCTGGCGGGTCGGGAGCAGACAGGCGGTGTTGGGGTTTCACAGTCACAGACGGTGGGGCGCACACAGGGGCGGCGAGTGGAAGCAAGGGACTCCGCCAGCGGAGGGCGGGGTCAGCCGGGAGTCCCGGGCCACCAACCCTCGAGCGGGGCCTACCTTCTTGGTTCCGCCTTTCAGCTCCTCTATCAATCGAATCAAGTCTGAAGGACTCCGAATGACTTTGACCTGCACGTTGTTCTGAAAATCTGAGACGAGAACAGGCATGCACCTGTTGTGCTTTCAGTTCTCTTCTGCTTCCTAAGAAGAGGCCATAGGGAGACCCAGGAGGGCACGGTCTCTGCCTTCAGGAGCTACCCGTCTGGTAAGGCGGATGGAGCACGCACCCTGCGACAGAAAGCCCTGCCGGAAGTGGCTCACGGGGGAGCTGTGTGCTAAGAGCTAAGTGTCCACTCTAAGGTTCTTTTGGCAAAAAACAGAACTCCAGCTGGGCTGGGGATGTAGCTCAGCGGCACAAGTGCCTGCTTGGCAAGTGCAAGACCCTGAGTTCCAGTCCCAATCCAAAAAAAACCCCACAGAACTCCAGCTTTTAGGACTACAAAAGAGATTCTAAGGTGCTAAGGTGTTTTTTTTTTTTTTTTTTGGGGGGGGGTCTTTTCTTCCCTGGATCCTGTTCTACCCCTCTCATAAATACTAACCATTGTCTACTAAAAGTTACTGGCACTGCTATAAATTATAGATGCATTTTCATTTAATCTCACAACTTCCTATAGGGATTATTACTGTTTGTTTCTGAGGTGCTCTTGCTACATAGTTCAGGTTGGCCTTGAACCCACTATGTGGCCCAGGCTGGCCTCGAACTTTCAGCCATCCTCCTGCCTCAGCCTCCCGAGTGCTGGGATTACAGGCATGTGCTACCACACCCAGCTTTATTATTCACATTTTATGGGTAAGTGAGATTGTCCGGGAGTAGGAGGTAGTAAGTGGTGCAGCCTGGGTGTTCTACTACCTCCCTCAAAGTGCTGCTGTCTACAACGACAATAACTCAGGTAAAAATAAATTCCCCAGGGCTAGGAATGTGGCTTAGGGTAGAGCACCTGATTCCCACGCACAGGGCCCTGGATTCGATCCCAAGCACAAGAGCAGGAATTTCCTCAGGGCCTGACTGCCTGAGCGCCCCCAGTGTTCAGCTCTGGGCCACCCCCGCGGCGGCCAGCCCTGAAGCACATTTCCGCGGTGAAGGAGACATGAAGGATCCACTCACCGTCTGGAGGGCCTGGAGCTGGATCTGCTGCAGCCTGGAGGTTTAGGTACTGCTCCTGATGAGAAAGAGCAGGCTCAGCACAGAAGCTCGCGCGCCCTCCGTGGTCTCCCGGCAGTTGCTCTGGGGACAGTCTTGCGGCCCTCCACAGGTGCCGGTCACCTCAAGCGCACCCCACTCGAGGCGCCCACCAGTCCCTGCCCCTAGCCCCGTCAGCGAAGTGGCCGGGGCGCTGGCGCTCACCTCTGCCTGCGCCTCCTCCCCGCCCGGGGCCTGGTCCTCTGGCTCACGAAGCATCTGCCAGAAGTCTGATTCCTGACTGTCATCCTTGGCGGGGCTCACACCTGAGAGACCAAGGCGGGACGGGATGTGAAAGGAGGGGAAAGGACGGGCGCGGACGGGCTGGAGTCCATCCCCTCCGCCGTTACCCAGGGGCTGGGGTCCCGGCACCTTCCAGCCCAGCCCCAGCGGTTAGGACAGGACAGCGAGATGAGAGGGGCGGAAGCAGGGCCAGCTCCACGCCATGGGTGAGGACAGGGCCTACCTTCTCTCTTGGGGGGCGGCGCCCCAGACTTGGTCTCGCTCCTCACTGGGGAGTCCAGGTCTTGTAGCTGCTCCGTGATTTTCTCTTCCTGTTGTTTTGAGTCTGTTGAAAAACAGCGTGAGAGTAGGACAGGGGCCCGGTCCTGCGTCCGCCTGCCCCCCGCTCACCCCTCGCTCTGCGCCTCGCTCACCCTCCCGCTCCTGCTGCCGCAGGTAGGCCTTGTACTCCTCTGGCTGCAGCGAGGGGTGACAGAGGATGGCCTGCGGCGCAGCGCTGGGCGAGGGCCGGAGGAGCGGGTGCGCGCACAGCCGAGGGGTCCGCACGGTCAGCACGTAGGAGCAGGACAGGGGCTCATCCACTCGGTCTATGTAGTCTCCGGAGATCCCCGCGCCCTCGTCACAGAGGAACTGCAGGCCAGAACAGGAGGGCAGACCGTAATTACCGCCCTCACTGGCTTTCGTTCTTGGAACGGCTTTTATTAAGCACTTCCTGTGTGTCAGGCACTGTGTGTACTGCGTATGTGGCCCTTTACACAGATTAGCGCATTAACTGTCATAAAGACCCAGGCAGGGCCAGGGATATAGAGTGGCATAAGCACCTGCCTGGCAAGCGCAAGGTCCTGAGTTCAAGTCCCAGAACAACAACAACAAAAAACATGTCATTTATTGGGGCTGGGGATATAGCTCAGTGGCACAAGTGCCTGCCTGGCAAGCGCAAGGTCCTGAGTTCAAGTCCCAGAACAACAACAACAAAAAACATGTCATTTATTGGGGCTGGGGATATAGCTCAGTGGCACAAGTGCCTGCCTGGCAAGCGCAAGGCCCTGAGTTCGATTCCCGGTTCCACCCAAAAAAAAAAAATGAACTACGACCCAGGGAGGGAGGGATTACTGTGTCAACACTGGGGCTCAAGAAACAGGTTGGATGAAGTTAAGGCATTTGTTCAGGCTGACCAGGGGTAAAAATGGGAGTAGAACCCAGGCAGTTTAACCGTAGGTCATCAGCAAATTTTTGTTTCATTTTTTTTCTTTATATACATATGGCAATATATATTTCATTTAGCCGGGGATACAGCTCAGCGGCACAAGCGCCAACCTTGTAAGTGCATGGTCCTGAGTTTGATTCCCGGTATAAAAAAAAAAAAACTACATTACATTTATATGTATACATATCTATTTAAAAATACATCCATATGGTAAAAAACAACTTCACATAGTTCTAAGGCCCTTGAATCACTCAGAATGAGAGTAAGTAGCCGGCGTCGTGGTGCAGGCCTGTAATCCCAGCACTCAGGAGGCTGAGGCAGAAGGATCGTTGTGAGTTCGAGACCAGCCTGTGCTACAAGGTGAGCTCAAGGCCAGCCTGAACTGCACAGCGAGACCCTGTCTCAAAAAGATAAAAAAAAAAAAGTGTACTCTTCATGGCCTTGAAACTTTCATGAACCACTGGCAGGACTGCAAAATGTGCTGCTGGTTTGGAAAAAATCCAGCGCTTCCTCACAAGGTTATGCAAAGAAATACCGTACGATTAACCAATTCTTTTTGGCATCTACTGTACCAAGAGAAATGAAAACATATGTTCACACAAAAAATTCACGAATGTTAAAAGCTGGCTAGACTCGCACTTCACTTAAAGACACCGTCACACTGGTTAAAATGAAAAGAATAATTACAATATGCTGTTTAGAGAACACATTTAAAACATAAGAAAGAGAAGGAAAACCAAAACAAAACACAAGTAGAGGGCGAGGTGGGCACGTGGGAGACAGAGGGAAACACAGCCCCGTAAGGACACTGGAGAGATAAAGGAAGGGAACGAAAAGTTATGACAAACAATAACTCAATGAAAGCTGTTATATCACACAAGAGACTTTAACCAACTCCTAGAGAACATCGTTTCTCTGTTAAAAGGTTCAATTTGTGAGCAAGTTAATTGTAAGACGGCGTGGCATTCTTTATTTTGCTATTGTCTTTCTCTCCTAACTTACAGCAGCGACTTTTGTCTGTTTCGTGCACTGAAATACCCCTAGCAATC
Source organism: Chinchilla lanigera (assembly GCF_000276665.1). NCBI lineage: Eukaryota > Metazoa > Chordata > Mammalia > Rodentia > Chinchillidae > Chinchilla > Chinchilla lanigera. The sequence goes on along the minus strand of NW_004955458.1, from coordinate 5,425,522 downwards.
AGAGCAGTGCCTGGCAGCGAAGGGCTTAATAAATATTTGTGGAATAAATGAATAAATACCCCAAAGATACAAAGCACAATAACTGACAGTACAAGAAGGAATAAACTGAAAGACTATTAAGGAGTAATACACAAACCCACAATTACAGCAGGAGGGAAATCAACAGGGTAAAAATGATTTGAGCAGCACAAATTAGCAGGCATGGGGGCGGGGGATGTAGCCCAGCGGCACGAGGGCCTGCCTGGCAAGCACAAGGTCCTGAGTTCGATTTCCGGGACCAAAAATACCAAAACAAGCGTGACCTAAAATACATACAGACTACATACAAGCCAACATTTTACTACATGTTCTCTTTAAGCACAAACATTCACAGAAATTGATGTATATCAGACTATACACTAAATTTATTTTTTTTATAGTTTAGAGTTTTAAAATTTTATTGGTGGGGCTGGGGATTTAGCTCAGTGGCACAGTGCCTGCCTGGCAAGCCCGAGGTTGTGAGTTTGATTCCCGGTACGGGGTGGGGAGCGGGGGGATGACAACCAAAAAAAAATTTTATTGGAATATGTTTACAGTACACGATTATTACACTCCTCACGGGGAACTGGTACATGTACATAACATGTTTTAATTCTTTTTTTCTGTTTCCTCATACAATTAGTTTAAAAGTACTCAAATTAGGGGGCCGGGGATTTAGCTGAGCAGCACAGCGCCTGCCTGGCAAGTGCGAGGTCGCGAGTTCGATTCCCGGTACCAGAAACAAACAAACAAATAGCAACAACAAAAAATAAAAGTACTCAAATTAAATGGTGCATTTTCTCTGACTACAATGTATTGTTTTGTTTTCTGTCTTTTTGAGACAAGGTCTCCCTAAGCAGTTCAGGCTGGCCTTGAGCTCACTTTGTAGCCCAGGCTGGTCTTGAACTTGCAACGATTCTCCTGTCTCAGCCTCCGGAGTGCTGGGATTACAGGCGTGCGCCACCACACCCGGCTTCTGACTACAATGTTTATTTTGTTTTTTTTTTTTTGCAGTACCAGGGATCAAACTCACAACCTTGCGCTTCGCAGGCAGGCGCTTATGCCACTGAGCTATATCCCCAGCCCCATGACTACAATGTAATTAAGCAAGAAATCAAAGTATAACCATGAAACTTCTGAAAAACTCCTATCTCAGAGTAGAAACAGAGCTGAGGATATAGATTAGTCAGCACTGGCCTAAGGATATTGTAGGCCCTGAGTTCAAGCTGTAGTACCATACACACACATGCACGTACACACAAAGAAGATAAAAAGATACTGGAACCTGATCAGCTATCTTTCCACCTAGACCTAACTATCAATTTACTACAAACCACAGGAAAGGAAGACTAAGAAATGCTGGGCGTGGTGCTGCACACTGGGGAGGCTGAGGCAGGAGGAAGCCTGACTACACAGCGAGACCCTGTCTCAAAACAACAACAACAACAAAAAAAACAAAGCAAAAAAAAAAAGAAGTACTTTAAAAGGAACCCTAGGGATGTCATCAGCAAAATCAGACTCTGTAAAACTACAGTGTTTAAAAAAAAAAACATTTTTTTCAAAATAAATTATAGGGGAATAAGAAAAGATGCAGGGGCTATCCATGATTAGAGATTTAAGAGCCATGATAACCAAATGTATCACATAGGCTTTATTTGGATTGGGTCAAAGAAAAAAATAAAAATTAAAAAAAAATATATATATATATGAAATGTCAAAGAGAATTAGAAATATTTAATGTTTCAATATTTCATAATGCTAAGAAATTGTGTGTGTATGGTAGTGGTGATTAAACTCAGAGCCTTTGCACTAAGCTACATCCCTAGACCTTTTTTTGTTTGTTTTTTTTTTCCGGTACCGGGAATCGAACTCACGATCTTGCGCTTGCCAGGCAGGCGCTGTGCCGCTGAGCTAAATCCCCAGCAACCTTTTTTATTTTTAACTGTGAGACAAGGTCTTGCTAAATCACTAAGTTCCCCAGGCTGGGGTTGTACTTTTGATTCTCCTGCTTCAGCCTCCCAGAATGTTAGGATCACAGGTGTGTACCACAATATCTGGTTTATTTCTTTTTTCTAATTTTTTTTTATTATGAGCCAAAATAAACACTCCTCCTTTAAAAAATAAAACAAAATTGTTAATTTGTTAGAGAGCTATGGCACGTAGTTGTATTTTTTAAAGAGCTCTTAGGGATAAATATGGAAATATTTATGGGTGAAATAATCTCATCTCTGTGATTTACTTCTAAATAATCTGGTGGGAGGCAGACAAGATGACAGAGGAAAGGGCCTGGCCATATCTGCTGAAGCGAGGTGATTATCTAGAGGTTCACTATACAATTATCTCTGGTGGTACATATACTTTGCTTTTTATTTTATTTTATTTTTTAGAGGCAGAGTCTCACACTGTAGTGCCTCGAATTCACTATGTAGACCAGGCTGGCCTTGAACTCAGAGAGATCCTCCTGCCTCAGCCTCCTGAGTGCTGGGATTACAAGTGTGCACCACACATCCAGCTGTACATATGTTTGTGTGGTTTTTTGTACATATGTTTTTAACTGTTTTTTATGATACAGTATCAGGGATTGATCCAGCTCATACAACCTAGGCAAGCACTCTACAACTGTGAGCCACATCCCTAGCCTTCTGGGGAAAATTGCTAAAATAAGTTTTTTGTTGTTTTCTTTCTGTCTGTCTGTCTGTCTGTCTTTTTGAGACAGGGTCTCACTATGCAGTTCAGACTGGTCTTGAACTCACTTTGTACCCAGGCTGGCCATGAAATCGCAATGATCCTCCTGCCTCAGCCTCCTGAGGCTGTGTGTCTGGTGAAAATTTTTATTTTTTTATTTTTTTGGTTTTTCTCCAGTACCGGGAACCGAACTCACAACCTTGCACTTGCCAGGCAGGCGCTTTGCCTCTGAGCTAAATCCCCAGCCCCCAAAATTTTTATTTTTAATAGCATAGTAATTGCACACATTTAGGGCCTGGTGTGGTGGCGCATGCCTGTAATCCCAGCACTCGGGAGGCGGAGGCAGGAGGATCGTTGGGAGTTGGAGGCACGCCTGAGCTGCATAGCAAGATGCTGTCTCAAAAAAGACAAAAAAAAAAAAGTACAAATTTAGAGGGCACAGTGTGACAATTTGATACATGTACACAATAAGTAATGATCAAATCAGGACAATTAGCATTTCTGTCTCCTTAAACACTTATCTTTTATAATAAGACTAGGAGGAAGGCAATTTCAATGAGTCCACTAGGGCCTGGGGATTTAGCTCAGTGGCACGGCACCTGCCTGGCAAGTGCAAGGTCGTAAGTTCAATTCCCGGTACTGGAAAAAAAACAAAACAAAACAAAAAAATAGAATATCAATGAGTCCACTAGCAGAGACAAGAAGAAGAAACACACATGCAATGGAATATTATGTAGCTGCAAAAACAAAGAAGCATTAGATCTACTGCCACTGAAAGAACTCTAAGAATTATTGTCAAGGGAAATAAAAAAAAAAAAACAAAGGAATACAGCAGTGTGCCCAATACACTACATCTTATGTACAAATAAGAGAAACAGCAATTGCTATTCATAGCTGCTTAGAAACACAAACAAAAAGGTTGAAAAGAAATGCAAAAACAACTAAGGATGGGGATTAACTGAGGGACAAGGGCAAGACGGAGGGTAAACGGAGCCAAGTGTGGGAGGAAGATTTTGCACTAGGCATCTTCTTCCACTTTGGAATCATGAGAAAATATACCCCATTTAATAATTAGATAAGTAATTTAGAATAGCCATGAACAACTTGTCAGATACACATAGGTAGTACTTAGGGCGAAAGTTATAAGAGATATACTAGAAAAAAAAAAGCGGAAATAAATGAGGTAGAAATTTATTTCAAGAAGTTAAATAGAGCAGAGCAAAAATAAGCATAAAAAGTGGAAGGAAGTAGTATGAAGATCTGAGTGGAATTCATCCAATAGAAAAGAAATACAACAGAGAATACAAGAGAGCCCAAGGCTGGGAAGAGACTAAACCTAACCTCTGGGGAGACAAACGACCTGACGCAGACAAAAACAAGGTGGAAGAGTCTGATTACAGATGCGCCCGAGACCACAAAGGTAACAGAACAGAAGATCTCAGGAACGAGTCTACGCCAAGAAATCTGAAAAATCACGTGGAACGGTTGAATTCCAAGAAACTCAACTTTTTAAAACTGGCCCAGGTAAAAACGGAAAACTTGGAATATTCCTAAAACTACCAAAGAAAATCACTCAGTAGTTTAAAATCTTTCCACAGGGGAAACCTAGGCCAAGATGACTTTACAGGTAAATTCTAACAAACATTCAAAGAATAAAAAGTTCCAACTTTTTTTTTT
>NW_004955458.1:5418090-5421042 GCF_000276665.1 Chinchilla lanigera | reverse complement strand
AAACAAAACAAAACAAAAAAATAGAATATCAATGAGTCCACTAGCAGAGACAAGAAGAAGAAACACACATGCAATGGAATATTATGTAGCTGCAAAAACAAAGAAGCATTAGATCTACTGCCACTGAAAGAACTCTAAGAATTATTGTCAAGGGAAATAAAAAAAAAAAAACAAAGGAATACAGCAGTGTGCCCAATACACTACATCTTATGTACAAATAAGAGAAACAGCAATTGCTATTCATAGCTGCTTAGAAACACAAACAAAAAGGTTGAAAAGAAATGCAAAAACAACTAAGGATGGGGATTAACTGAGGGACAAGGGCAAGACGGAGGGTAAACGGAGCCAAGTGTGGGAGGAAGATTTTGCACTAGGCATCTTCTTCCACTTTGGAATCATGAGAAAATATACCCCATTTAATAATTAGATAAGTAATTTAGAATAGCCATGAACAACTTGTCAGATACACATAGGTAGTACTTAGGGCGAAAGTTATAAGAGATATACTAGAAAAAAAAAAGCGGAAATAAATGAGGTAGAAATTTATTTCAAGAAGTTAAATAGAGCAGAGCAAAAATAAGCATAAAAAGTGGAAGGAAGTAGTATGAAGATCTGAGTGGAATTCATCCAATAGAAAAGAAATACAACAGAGAATACAAGAGAGCCCAAGGCTGGGAAGAGACTAAACCTAACCTCTGGGGAGACAAACGACCTGACGCAGACAAAAACAAGGTGGAAGAGTCTGATTACAGATGCGCCCGAGACCACAAAGGTAACAGAACAGAAGATCTCAGGAACGAGTCTACGCCAAGAAATCTGAAAAATCACGTGGAACGGTTGAATTCCAAGAAACTCAACTTTTTAAAACTGGCCCAGGTAAAAACGGAAAACTTGGAATATTCCTAAAACTACCAAAGAAAATCACTCAGTAGTTTAAAATCTTTCCACAGGGGAAACCTAGGCCAAGATGACTTTACAGGTAAATTCTAACAAACATTCAAAGAATAAAAAGTTCCAACTTTTTTTTTTGTCTTTTTGATTTTTTTGAGACAGGGTCTCGCTGTGCAGTTCAGGCTGGCCTTGAGCTCACTTTGTAGCCCAGGCTGGTCTCGAACTCGCAACGATCCTCCTGCCTCAGCCTCCCGAGTGCTGGGATTACAGGCGTGCGCCACCACGGCTGGTTAAAAGTTCCAGTCTTACATAGTCTTCAGAATATATAAAAAGTGAGAACATTTTTAAATTTACTTTTGAGGCTAGCATGACCTTGTTCACAAACTCAGAAGGAAAGAGGAGGGAAAATTACAGGTAAGTACCTCTTCTGAGCACACATACAAAAGTCCTTTATGAAATTAGCTAATTAAAATCCAGCAATTTTCACAAAGAAGAGTTACCGTGTATGACCAAATTAGGGCCATCTCAACAATGAAAAACTGGATCTACATTAGAAAAACCATAAATTATTTAATTCAAATTAAAAGTCTCAGAACATACAAAGGCAAAATAAAATTGCCAAACCCACTATCATATTGTGGGAATTTTAATATACTCCTTTCGATACTGTTCGGCCAATTGGAAATAAAATCAGTAGGAAATCTGAACAATATGATTACAGCCTTGTTGGAGATTGCGATCTCTGTATGTTGCTCAAAGTCAGCCGCAAGTCATGTTCCTGCTTCGACCCGGGCAGCAGATGGGACTATAGGCTAGGCCACAGCACCTGAGCCTTGTTAGTCTTCAAAGGAATGGAGAAAACATGTTTTCAAAGACAAATACACAGCCGGGCGTGGTGGCGCACGCCTGTAATTCCAGCACTCGGGATCGTTGGAGGCAGGAGGATCGTTGAGAGTTTGAGACCAGCCTGGGCTACAAAGTGAGCTCAAGGCCAGCCTGAACTGCACAGCAAGACCCTGTCTCACAAAGACAAAAAAAAAAACAAAGACAAACACACCATTTGAAAATTTTAACACAAAGTCAACAGTCATCAAAGGGTCCTTGTGAGCGTCACACATCAGTAAGCAATAGCCATCATAAAAACAAGAAAAAGAAAACACATTTGTCGGGCTGGGGATCTAGCTCAGTGGCACAAGCACCTGCCTGGCAAGTGCGAGGTCCTGAGTTCGATTCCTGGTACCAAAGAAAAAAGAAAACGCATTTGTTTAAAACTATAACAAGACTGATTCTAATAAGGTATGAAACAAGGTAGAAATCATAGTAAAAATGGAACACTACATATCAAAATTTGAGGGATGCAACCAAAATAGTACTCAGAGTGAAGTAAATAGCCCTAATTGCATAATTAAGAAGGAAGAAAGGCTGAAAATTAGTGATGTAAGCACAGGAGTAGGAGGTGGGATGTAACTCCACAGCAGAGCAGATGCTCAGCATGTGAGAAACCCTGGGTTCAGTCTGCAGCACAAAGCAAAACGAAGAAGTTACAAGAATAATACAGACAAAAAGATGATGTCTCGCTGGGCATGCCGGCACACACCTATAATCTCAGCACATGGGAGGCTGAGGCAAGAGGATTCCAAATTTGAGCCTAGCCAGATATGGTGGTGCACACCTGGAATCCCAGCACTTGGGAGGCTGAGGCAAGAGGATTGCTGCAAGTTCAAGGCCAGCCTGAATTGCATAGTGAAATCTTGTCTCAAAAGACCACAAAAAAAAAAAAAAGATGATGTCTCTAATATATAAAGAGTTCTTATAAATTGTGAAGATAAAGATCAACAAACTATTACAGAAATGAGCAAAGAATATGGATGGTTGAAAGAAAAGACAAAAGAGACAAAAGGCTCTTAAATGTGTAATATTACACACCTTTTCTCAAGAGAAATGCAAATTAAAGCCATTAGGAAATAATTCTTGGGCTGGGGAATGTAGCTCAGCAGCACCGGGCGTGCCTGGCAAGCGTGAAGCCCTGAGTCAGATTCCTAGTACCAAAAAAAAAAAAAA
>NW_004955458.1:5413730-5417000 GCF_000276665.1 Chinchilla lanigera | reverse complement strand
CTCACAACAATCTTCCTGCCTCAGCCTCCCGAGTGCTAGGATTACAGGTGTTCATCACCATGCCCAGTTTACAAGTAAACTTTTAAAAGTCTCTGAGAATATAAAAAGAAACTAGCAGTGGGCTTGGGCTATAGCTGAATGGCAGTGTGTAAGTTCAGCGTGCACGAGGCTCTGGTTCAATCCCCAGCACCCCTCCACCCACAGCAATGGCTACCTTTCTTATGAGGCTGAGAACACAATAATGAGGGACAAGCTCTGTGAAGTTTTTCTCTCCAAATTTTTTAAGCATTTTGGTATTTGAACTATGTGGATGCAATATCTACTTTAAAAATTAAATATGGAATATTTTGACCATTGAATCTCAGAAGGTGCCATGCGTGGTGGTGCACGCCTGTAATCCTAGCACTCGGGAGGCTGAGGCAGGAGGATCGTTGCGAGTTTGAGACCAGCCTGGGCTACAGAGTGAGTTCAAGGCCAGCCTGAACTGCATAGCAAGACCCTGTCTCAAAAAGACAGAAAAAAAAAGCTACAAAAGCCAATTAAAATATTAGGATACTGAATACATCATCTATTAAAAATACTTCATGACCCCAAACCAAAAAGCTTCTGCACAGCAAAGGAAATACCCAAGAATGATGAAACAGGCTATGGAGAGGGACAAGATGTAGTTCTGAGAGGGGGTTAACTCCAGAATATATAAGGAACTCAGATCAACAGCAAAAAAGTCAAACAACCCCAATAAAAAGCAGGCAGTACATCTAGAGAGACAGTTCTCAAAAGAAGACATACGAATGGCCAACAGGTGTACAGAATGTTCAGTATCAGTACTCATCAGGGGACTTCAAGTCGAAATCATCTCACTCCAGCAGGGCCGGGGATGTAGCTCAGTGGCACAGTGCCTGCCTGGCACACGCAAGGTCCTGAGTTCCGATTCCCGGTGCAAAAAATTTAAAAAAAGACACAAACTAACAAGTGCTGACCAGGTGAAGGAAGAACAGCACCTACACACCCTGCTGGTGGGAATATGAATTCCTACAGCCACCGTGGGAAACAGTACAGAGGCTCCCCCCAAAACACAGAACTACGCTCTGATTTAGCAATCCTACTACTGTCACACGCCCACAGGAAATGAAAGCCGTATGCCACCACGACAGCTACACCTCCCCATTCATTACGGTACCTCACAAGAACCGAGAAATATGGAAACAACCTAAGTATCCGTTATCTGATGAATGAACACACACAGACTCAGTGGAATACTATTTAGCCATTAAAAGAATGAAACACAGGGCTGGGGATTTAGCTCAGCAGCACAGCACTTGCCTGGGAAGTGTGAGGTCGTGAGTTTGATTCCTGGTACCAGAAGAAAACAAACAAATAAAAAAAATCAAAAGAATGAAATCCTGCCACTTACAACAACATACATGGAACTGGAAGTAAATTTTTTTCTTTTTGGTGGAATAGCCCCAGCCTTTTATTTTTTATTTTGAGGCAGGGTCTTGCTAAACTGCTAAACTGCCTAGGTTGAGTTTAAACTTGTCATATCTTCCTGCCTTGGCCTCTGAGAGTACTGGGATTATAGGTGTTTGGCACTATGCCAGCTACTAGGGATGACTCTGTTAAGTGAAATAAGCCAGGCACAGAAAGACAAGTACATCATGCTCTCACTGAAATGTAGAATCTAATGCCAGGCGTGGTGGCGCATGCCTGTAATCCTAGCACTCGGGAGGCTGAGGCAGGAGGATCGCTGCGAGTTCAAGACCAGCCTGGGCTACAAAGTGAGCTCAAGGCCAGCCTGAACTGCATAGCGAGACCCTGTCTCAAAAAGACCAAAAAAAAAAAAAGTCAAACGTAGAATCTACAAAAGTTGATCTCATGGAAACAGAGCAAGAACAGTAGTTAGCAGGGCTTGGAAGGAACAGGGAGAGAAAGGGTGGAGGCTGATTAAATAGGAAATGAATTCTGATGTTCTGCTATACACTGGGGGGACCAGTAATCATAATATACTGTGTACATATGCACCATACACACATTCATACACTTATAAATGTGTATAAACACTTATATATACATATTTTTAGTACTAGGGATCAGACCCAGAGCCTCACTCATGTTAGGCAAGAGCTCTACCACTAAGCCAGGCATGGTGACGCACACCTGTAATCCCAGTACTCAGAAGGCTGAGGCAGGAGGATCCTTGCGAGTTGGAGACCAGCCTGGGCTACAAAGTGAGCTCAAGGCCAGCTTGAACTGCATACCCAGACTCCATCTCAAAAAGACATTAAAAAAAAAAGACCAAATAAAATGTTACTTCATTCTACTGATAAAGATGATAGCGAACATCTGCAATTCCACTCTTGGAAGGTACGGGGGCAAGAGGACTGTCAAGTTTGAGCCCAGACTGGGCAATTTAGCAAGACCTTCTCTTTTCTTTGTTTTTTTTTTTGTGTGTGTTTTTGAGACAGGGTCTCGCTATGCAGTTCAGGCTGGCCTTGAGCTCACTTTGATCCTCCTGCCTCACAACGATCCTCCTGCCTCAGCTTCCCGAGTGCTGGGATTACAGGCGTGCGCCACCACATCCGACTCTAGCAAGACCTTTTCGCAAAATAAAAAATAAGAAACAAAAGTCTAACGATATGATGTAGTATCAAGACCTTGGATTCAATCCCTAGTTGAAAAAGAAGCCTACAGCAAAACACCATGCCAACAGTGAAACTCTAGTAGCATCACCTATGAAGTCAGGAGCAACCGAAGGACGCCGACCATCACCACCTCCATTACACTAGAGGTCCAGGAAAAACGAAAGGCACAGGGTTAAAAAAGGAAGATCCCAAAGCTGTCCCTATTTGTAGGTGACATGATTATTTACAGAGAAAATTCACAAGAATCTGGAACCAGTAGATACGAAAGAGTTCAGCAGAGTTCTGCACACAAGATCAGTACATAAAATCAGTGTGGTCATACACAAGCAACAATCAACCAGAAAATGTAATTTCTAAAAGATCACATGTACAATAGCATCAAAAACTATAAGCTACTCATATATTTGAAACATTTTCATGTAGACACAAGACACAAAAGCTGTAAGATAACCAGGGCTGATTCCACAGAAGATATACAAGAGCTTTAAAGGGAAAATCAAAATCTTACTAAATGCTGCTATTCTGCTTACAACACTGCATTCACTTGGGAGGCTGAGACAGGAGGACTGCAAATGACAGTCCCGCCTGGGAAACTTAGTGAGACTCTGTCTCAAAAAGGGCTGTGTGC
>NW_004955458.1:5411210-5412670 GCF_000276665.1 Chinchilla lanigera | reverse complement strand
TTTTTTTTTTTTCTTAAAATATATATATACAGCCCTGAAGGAATACAGCTAACTTTCTGGGTTTCGTGAGAACAGTGACATTTGGCTTATCATTCATTCCATTTATCCAGTGAGTAATTTGGTACCTGTTTGATACCAGGCACCGATCCAAGCACAGAGGATACAGCAGAAAACAAGAAAAACATTGTCTCTGCCTTCCCAGAGCTTACTTGGAGAGGAGGGGTAAAGAAGATACCAAAATTAAGTAAGATAATATCAGGTAATGATACAGGCTCCGAAGAATATAAAATTCTGTAGATGTTTGCCAGGATGGCAGTGGGAGTGAGTGTGTGTGTGCGTGTTTACTAAATCTCCCTGGAGAGGTGTCATTTAAATAAAACCTGAAAGAGGGGATGGAGCCAGCTATTCAAAGATATGCGGAAGACTGTCCTAGGCAAAGAGAACAATAAAATCCATTGGTTCAGAGGACAGAAAGAAGGCCAGTGTGGCAGAAACACAATGAGTATTTTTATCTCCAGCCTAGATCTTGTCCCTGGATTCCAGAATCCGAGCTGACTGCCAGCTGCGAATCATGACTGCAGCATCTAACAGGCGTCTCGACCTTCACGTGTCCAAAACCAACCTAATTTCCTTCCCTCCTCCTGCGTCTGCACACTGACAGCTCTCTCACTACAGCTGCTCAGACTAGAAACCTTGCAGTCATCCTTAACTCTGTCTCATATCCAATGCATCAACAAACCTTAGGGCACCACCTTCAAAATGTAACTGGAGCCAGGTGTAGTGGCGCACGCCTGTAATCCCAGCACTTGGGAGGCTGAGGCAGGAGGATCGTTAGGAGTTCGAGGCCAGCCTGGGCTACAAAGTGAGCTCAAGGCCAGCCTGAACTGCATAGTGAGACCCTGTCTCAAAAAGACCAAAATCTGCCTGTCTCCTACCACTTCCCCCACTATTACTCTGGACAGTGCTGATGTGTCTGGGTCTTCTCCTTTTTTGCAAAGCAGAATCACTGAAGGTTTCCCAGGTCTGGGCAGGGAAAGTGATGCATAGCAGGGAAAGTGACAGGAGCTGACAACAACTCACAAAAACCAACTGGAAGGGCTGGGACAGCGCCTGCCTGGCAAGTGCAAGGTCGTGAGTTCAATTCCTGGTACCGGGGCGGGGGGGACCAACGGGAAAATTGGGGGGAATGTTGCAAGGTGGTTTGACACCACACCGATACCTTGATTTGCCAGTGGGAGTATTTATACCCCAGATAATGGCAAACACTGCCAGTCAGGGCTTCTCCCCACCCCAGGGATCTGAGTAGTCAGTACTTACTAGCTCACAATGGCACGTGCAAGTCTTCACTACAGAAAGTGAACTCGGGTAGGCATCTCCTGGTTCTCTACAGGAGTCTGTGTGTGTGTGTGTGCATACATTACAACCAGCTGAGGAATTTTTTTCTATATACAGCTGCTTGT
>NW_004955458.1:5409219-5410993 GCF_000276665.1 Chinchilla lanigera | reverse complement strand
GTGCGCCACCATGCCTAGACTAAAGAAGAGAATTTTTAAAAGATACCTCAAAGCAGATGAAATGGGCTTTGTTATTTACTCTAAAAAAACTGATTCCTTAGACCACAGACTTATTTCTGTGATTTCTGAGTTAGCATCCGTCTTTCTAGACTGTGCGGTGCACGGGGCAGGCACTGCGTGTCTGCTCACCACTGCACCCCAAGCTGAGTTCCACGCTCCGGTGTCTGTGAGCGAGACCTCACTACAGAGCCAAGTGCAGAGTGAGGGGTTACAGCACTCGGGAGGCTGAGGCAGGAGGATTGTTGTGAGTTCAAGACCAGCCTGGGCTACGAAGTGAGCTCAAGGCCAGCCTGAACTGCATAGTGAGACCATGTCTCAAACAAACAAACAAACAAACAAACAAAAAGAATGAGGGGTTAAGTGAAGAAGGAAGAATCAAAGTGACACGCAGGTTTACAGCTTAGATAACAGCAGGGAGAAATAAGCGTGGCCGGGGTACACCGGGAGGTCCCCGGAAATATGACATCGAAGCGTCTCTGAATATTTAGGCCATGGCTAGCTGGCAGCTGGAAACTGTCTTAAACTTTAGGCGGGTTCGGGGTCTGGGAGAGAGCCTGTCAACTATACGATGGAACCCTGCCCTCCCCACTTAGAAGGTGGATTAGGGCTCAGGGACTCACCCGGACCTCGGCTTCCCGGGGTCTCCCGTTGAGGTCACACTTGGAGCCGTTGCCGTAGGTCTGGCTGTGGTAGCGCTTCAGGCGATGCTGCTTGGAGGCCTAGAGAGGACACCGGGTGGGGAGGGCAGCACGGCAGACAGTGAGGGCGACAACGGCGCTGCACCCCCACGCGGACCTTGTGACCGTGGAGGCCAGGCCACAGGGGAATCTATACCGATGGCCACCAAGCCCCAAGACACACATCAGGTAACCCCAACCCCCCTGCTTGGCCGGTCTCTCAGTCTGCAGCCAGACCCCTCCTCACTCTCCCCACGCCCCACTACTGCCACCTTGGCTGTTTCATCATCCCAGTCGAAGGCTGATTGGTAGTAGCCGAGATACAGGATGTCACCTTTGATCTCTGAATCTGCAAGAGACATCAGAGTGAAGCACATTATTTTCTTTTCAGAGGGATAGGAGGCGAGGCGGCAGGCTGTGACAGACCACTGGGGGGTTTAGGGAAAAGGTACGAGTAAGTCACCTTCCATGTGATACTGCTGGATGTGGCGTCCATAACAGAATTGATATGTCCACCAGTCCTTGGTCTGACAATTAAAAAATGAACAATCAGAGGGACAGACCGCAGGCTCTTAGAACCGAGTCTTTCGGCTTCAAGACACACAATCTGTCATCTACGTCTCCTCTCCTCCTACATTCACTCTCCAGATACTGCGTGAGCAGGGACAGCTGTTTTCCACTCCGTGGCTGGAGATGTACCTCTAAAGTCTGTCTTCCACCTGTGGTCTTTCCATTCTCCCCTTTAAAAGATATTTTAAAGGGGCTGGGGATTTAGCTCAGCGGCAAAAGCGCCTGCCTGGCAAGCGCAAGGTCGTGAGTTCGGTTCCCGGTACCGGAGAAAAACCAAAAAAACAAACAAACAAAAAAAAAGATATTTTAAAAAATCTTTTTCTGCCCTCCATAAAGGTAAGAAATCATGGTATCCTCGTAGCACTCAGACCGAGGGAACAGACAAGACCTCAAAATCAGATATTAATTGAACTTCTGCAACATCCCTTGCACTGTTCTAGTCACTGGGATACAGCTTTTTTTTTTTT
>NW_004955458.1:5400937-5408349 GCF_000276665.1 Chinchilla lanigera | reverse complement strand
TCATAACGCTGTTTGTACTTAGAGGAGACAATCACCACGTCTGAAGCTTGGCTCTGAGGAGGCAGGGGGGGTCGGGGGCACGAAGGCAGAGAGGCTGGGTACGGGGAGAACAGTGAGATCCCTCTTGAGACCCTGGGGAAGAGCCTAGTCGAAGGCAGAAGGAGCCACAGGTCCTCGGTCTGCAGCGGGGGGGCGGGAGCGGGCACCGCGGGGCGGAGTCTGGTGTGCTGTGTGCCTCCGGACCCGAAGGACGACAGCCGAAGCCCACCCCTCCCAGGGCCTGGTCCCCTAGGAGCAGGGCTGTCTGCGGTCCCGCGATCACACGAAAGCCCTCCTTGCTCTTCCCGGCCCTCTAGTCTCCCGCCCCCGACTCCGCAGCGCTCTTCCTCCTCTACCGTTCCCGGTCCTCGTTTCCTGCCAGGACCCTCGCCCCTTTTACGTCTATTCACCTGCCCTCCTATGACAGGCAACGGCAGGATCTCGATCCCATAACGCATTTCGCTTAGTTCCTCCAGGTTCAGGCTCCCGACACCGCCAGCCAGACGTGCAGGTAACAGGAACCCCAGGAACAGCAGACACAACAGACTGGACAGCAGCGTTTCCGCCGCCATCTTTCGTTCCCCTTCTTATCCGGAGACACTCCTTCCGCCCTGAACCTGGCAGCGGCCTCACCCCGCCCATTAGCCTCGCAAGATATTATTGGCTGTGTGTCCTGTCTCTCACACGTATCCCATTTCCATTGGTAAACGTGACTCCGCAACTACGGGGAGGTAGACCACGATGATTAGCTAATCAATCGCTGCTCGTGATTGGTCAGAGAGAACAACCACTCAGCGATGAGATTAAGCCCCCTCCCTCCCTCTCCGACAGTTCCACAGGCACAGTCTACGCGCCCGGTTCTTTGAAGCAATTCTGGCATCCTCCCCCAGATTTCATGCTCACCTCTACTTATTGCTTTTTCAGACGTTTCTTGCAGTGTGTCTGATCCCCGCCGGGCGGAGTATGGAGGCGCGTGGATGGGGATACACCTGAGGGTTGTTTAATGCTTTTTGCAGAACACTTATTGTACAAAAGCACGCCCCTTCTCACATATACATGTTACTTCGGGACAATCGGGTAGTTCGTGTCAAAATCTTACACTATCCGGCAGTTGCCTTCCAATAAAATTATTATGAAGAAGTAATGGTGGTCAGGGGTGGTGCTGCACGCCTGTAATTCTAGCTACTCCCTGGGCAAATGTGACTCTAGTCTCAAAAAACGAAAAAAAAAAAAAAAAAAAAAAAAAAAGGGCAGGGGCTGGACGGGGTGACCCACGCCAGTAATCCCAGCGCTCTAGGAGCTTGAGGCAGGAAGATCTCAAATTCCAGTCCTGCCTGTGCGATTTAGCGAACCTCATCCTCCCCCGTCCCCCATAAAAGGGCGACCGGGGAAAGGCTGGAGACGCTGGGAACATAGCTCAGGTTAGAAAGCTTGACGAGCCGGCGCCGCGCGGGGCCCTGCGTTCGGTCCCCCGCCCTGGGCGCGCGGGGAGCGGGGTGCTTCGGGTTTAAAGGGCGAGGCGGTCAGGCTCTAAGGTAGAAAGCTGTAAGAACTAAGGAAAAGGAGACAACAGCGGCATTTTTGGAAACAGAAAAAGTAACTTGAGAAAACTGACTGCTAGCTGGGCGTGGTGGCGCACGCCTGTAATCCCAGCACTCCAGAGGCTGAGGCAGGAGGATCCTTGCAAGTTTGAGGCCAGCCTGGGCTACAACGTGAGCTCAAGGCCAGCCTGAACTGCTGGCCTTGGGAAATCCTGTCTCAAAAAATCAAAATAAAACGAACAACAACAACAAATTTAAAAAAGAAAGAAAACTGATTGCTTAACAAAATCAACAGCATGAGTATACCTTTGCAAAACCTTCTCTCGGCAGTCTCACCAGCCCAGAAGAAAAATCCCACAGATAGTTTCAGCAGGGTTCTCTTACTGAATTAGAGAATCCGGCTGTAAAAACCATCAGCCTGTATGCTGCAGCGCTCACACAGACATTTTGGTCAGCTTTTTCATGTCGTCTCTCTTATTTGGAAGCATACAAGCAAGCATCGTTAGATTATTAAAGAAAGGCTGTCATATACAAGAAAGAGGCGAGAAGCAAGCAAGAAAAGGAGATTAGAGGAAACATTGTAAAGGAAAATGTTTTTAATTTTTAAAAATTCTTCATTAGTGTTCTTGGAGAGATAAAATAGTGCACTCATGACAATAACAAGTTTATTTTGAAAGTAACTAATATTCATATAAGCTCCTCCCTCTCCTCAAAATCCTCTTGGAAATTAAAATCATGTAAGGAGAAATAATTCAATAGAAAGACTAGAGGATTAAGGTGTGGCTGTAACTCAGCGACAGAGCACTTGACTAGCATGTGTGAGGTACTAGTTTCCATTCCCAGGTGGTTTTTAGTTCTTTTGGAAAAATACCCAAGAGGGGAATAGCTGGGTTGAATGGGACCTGTAACCCTAGTTTACTGAGGAATCTCCAGACTGATTTCCACAGTGGTTGCACCAGTCTGCACTCCCACCAGCAGTGGAGAAGGGTTCCTATTTCTCCACAGCCTCGCCAGCATTTGTTATTGGTTGATTTCGTGATGGTAGCCATTCTTTCTGGGGTGAGGTGGAATCTCAGTGTTGTTTTCACTTGCATTTCTCCAAAAACCAATGATGTTGAACATTTTTTCATGTATTTATTTGCCATTTGTATTTCTTCATGTGAGAAGTGTGTATTCATCTTGGATGCCCAGTTTTGGATCCAGTCTTTGAATTTGGGGGTCCTGATTTTTTTTTTTAACTCTTTATACATTCTATATAGAAGTCCTTTGTCTAAGGGACAGTTGGCTAAAATTCTTTCCCAGTTTGTGGGTTTTCTTTTTACTCTGCTGGTGATTTCTTTAGATGTGCACAAACTTTTCAATAAGATGAGATCCCAGTTGTTGATTCTTTGAAGTATTTCCCGTGCAGTTTGGTGTTTGTTCATGAAATCTCTGCCTACCCCTATGTCTTCAAGATTTTTACCTACTTTCTCTTCCAGTAGATTTAGTGTTTCTGTTTTAATATTTAGATCTTGATCCATTTTGACTTCGGGTGGAGCATGAAGTCGAAGATCAAATTTGCTCTATTTGAAGGTAAAATTAACCAAAAAAAGAGAAAGGATTGACTCATAAAGTCAAGCATCTAAATAATAAGAGCACCAGAAAAACAATAGAGAACCAGGATGGAAGAAGTCATCAAATCAATTATTGAAAAGTTCTCTGAACTGAAGTAAGTCTCCAAATCGCAAGGGCATACTAAGCATCCAATACAACCAGTCGGATCCACACCAAGCACATCAGTATAGAATTTCAGAGCACTGGGTACAGAGAAGCAATTCTAAAAGCTTCCAAAAATTAAAAATTAAAAAGAGCAAATAGCACACATATATCAAAAGTCAGAATAATTTAAGTTTACCAACTTGTAGATACTGGAAGCTAAATGACAATAGAAAACGCCTTCACATTTTTAAGGGAAACTATTTTCAAACTCCAATTCTAGGGGCTGGGGATATAGCTCAGCGGTACAAATGCCTGCCTGGCAAGCTCAAGGTCCTGAGTTCAATTCCCAGTACCAGAAAAAAAACAAAAAAAAACAAAAAAACCCCTCCAATTCTACATTCAGCCAAACTATGATTCATTTGTGTACGCAGTATGAAGACCATTTCAGATATACAAGGTCTCAAAATATTGGAACTCTATGTATGCATTGTTTTTCAAAAACATAAGAGATTTATTACACCAAGACAAACCAGTACATCAAAAAAGAGATGTGTGGCCAGGCATGGTAGCTCACGCCTGTAATCCCAGCACTTGGGAGGCTGAGGCAAGAGGATACTTGTGAGTTCGAGACCAGCCTGGGCCACAAAGTGAGCTCAAGGCCAGCCTGAACTGCAGAGCGAGACCCTGTTTCAAAAAAGACAGAAAAAAAAAAAGAAAACAAAAACAAAACAGAGATGTGTGGAATCCAAGAATCAGGATCCAGCACCAAAGAGAGACAAAAGGAATTCCCAGGAGCCAGGTGGAGCACACCTGTAATCCCAGGACTTGGGAGGCTGAGGCAGAAGCATGCCCAAAATTTCAAGGCCAATTTGGGCTATATCGTGAGTACAAAGCGAGCCTGAACTGCACAGTGAGACTCTATATCAGGGAAAAAAAAAAAAGAATCCCCAGGGAAATGGTGAAAGGAAATACTAAGTTGTACAACAGTACAAGAGATCAACTCATTGAAATTACAGCAGTTCAAAAAAGGTGGGGTAATGTTTTTCGAGAATATAAATTGGGGCCGGGGATACAGCTCAGTGGCACAAGGACCTGCCTGGCAAGTGCAAGGTCCTGAGTTCAATACCCAGTACCAAAAAAAAAAAGAAAAAAAATCTACATGGATTTATGGAGAAGAGATGCATAACCAGAAGAATTTGGGGGCCTATTAATAAATATGTGGAAAACTAAGAGAAAGAAAAGACAATTATTAATTCTAATAATAAAAAGTTGGACAGGAAAAAACAGGTTTCTGTTTTCTTTGATATGATATGTATTTCCAAAAGAACTAAGACCAAAAAAAAAACCCTAAGAAATGGTGGAGACTAAAAAAATGCCTTCTTAAAAGCATAACAACATCAACAAGATAGTAAAAAATTAGAACCAGGCATGGTGTTGCACTCTTGTAATCCCAGTACTTGGAAGGCTGAGGCAGGAGGATCTCTGTGAGTTCGAGACCAGCCTGGGCTGCAAAGTGAGCTCAAGGCCAGCCTGAACTGCATAGTGAGACCCTGCCTCAAAAAGACAAAATAGGGGCTGGGGATTTAGCTCAGCGGCACAGCGCCTGCCTGGCAAGCGCGAGGTCGTGAGTTCAGTTCCCGGTACCAAAAAAAAAACCCACAAACAAAAGACAAAATAAATAAATACATTAACTGATTAAAAATAAATTAAGTTAGGAACTTAGAGATATTTGAAAAAATGCAGTCATAGTAACTTGGAAAGCATTTGCCAAATGTACAGACTTGAGCTTTGTCTGTCTCTTTTCCAAGGGAAAGGGACAAAAGATTCACCTGAGCTGCGGATTCTAAGAGGAGATGCGCCCTGCTGGGAACCGTTCCCAGGGAATGCCGTGAAAATCGCTGCAGTGTCCAACCAAATTGGGAGAATTACTAACCTTAAATAGGCCCTTACACAAATTTGCAATCTTATGTCAGATCCAGGAGGTTTAAAAAACAAAAGGCCAGGCCGTGAAATCTGCTTAGTTGGGGGAACAAGGTCTATTGACAGATGTCAGAACTGTGTGGAACTTGTGTGCTGTAAGTTATGAGAGAGAAAAAAACTATTTGGTTACACTGAGTATTTGGTGACCGTCATCAAACTCACATTCTCTCTTTTTTTCTTTTTGAGCCAAGGTCTCGCTATGCAGTTCAGGCTGGCCTTGAGCTCACTTTGTAGCTCAGGCTGGCCTTGAACTTGCAGCGATCCTCCTGCCTCAGCCTCCTCAGTGTTGGGATTACAGGCGTGCAGCCACCAGGCCCGGCTCCAGAATCTATCATTTTGCAATGTCAAAATCTAAAAGTAGATCTGCAAGAGCCAACATTCATTTAGCAGCAACAACAAAACTCAGCACCAACAGCTAATGGCTTCAGATGAAATCTTATTCCAGGCTTATCACCCCAGGGAGGCCCTTTGCTTCAGCAGACTGTTAGATCCAGACTTTCAGCCATCTTGTTCTGAAGGGGCCCTCATAGGCTTCATAGTTCCTGTTGTGAAAAAAAAAAAAAAAAAAAAGGTCTTGCTCCTGTGGTCTGTTTATAGATGAATGCCATAATTTTCTGGCAATCAAATTTTGGATAGATCTTAATGAAAGTATTGTTAAACCTCACCTGCTAATTGCTGCAAGCCATCTCCAGTGGCAACCAGAACCCAAATCCAGAATTCCTACTTCATTTGCTGTAGATTTTTCCGTGTTTCCTCCAGCCCAAAAGGTGACCACTTTGGCTGGGCATGGTGGTGCATGCCTGTAATCCCAGCACTCGGGAGGCTGAGGCAGGAGGATCATTGCAAGTTTGAGGCCAGCCTGGGCTACAAAGTGAGCTCAAGGCCAGCCTGAACTGCATAACGAGACCCTGTCCCAAAAAAAGATAAAAAAAAAAAAAAAAAAAAGATGACCACAATAAAAAATAAAATAAAATAAAATAATAAAAAGGTGACCATTTTCAGGATGGATTCAGCGAAATGAAAAATGCTGACATATTTTGCAATGATGCAGAAAAGAAGCTCCTGCATTTACTTAATGTAAACGATCCCAAGAGCTCCGCCCCAACTAAAGCTAGTATACCAGAGCCACACACCGCTCCGACAGCCCCTGGTACAGGGAACAGGCGTCTGATGTCTTCTCCTAGTAGTGAGATGAGGTATCAGAGGCCTTTATCACTTTGTTCACCAAAAGGGAAGCCTGTGGCCCCACCCAGATCGGCCCAGGTAACTTCAAAGTCTTGTGAGGGGGTGAAAGCAGCGAATGATCCAAAACAGGGCAAAAGGAAAATAGCCCTGGGTCTCCTGAGTCCAGTGCCTTCACGCTCACCTGTCCGTCCCACTTGCATACTTGGTTCCCTAGCCACACGGAAGGCATTTCAGCCACCACGGATTTATGGCACCAAGAGCAAAACACCTATAAAGAGAAAGGAATTGAATTCCTCTCAGATGACTCCACTTTAAAAAGCCAGTGAAGTCAGGCGTGGTGGCGCAAGCCTATAATCCCAGCACTGGGGAGGCTGAGGCAGGAGGATCGTTGTGAGTTGGAGACCAGCCTGGGCTACAAAGTGAGCTCACGGCCAGCCTGAACTGCATACTGAGACCCTGTCTCAAAAAGACTAAAATAAAAAAAAAAAAGACTAAAATAAAATAATTATGCTAACTCTGTTTAAAGAAATAAAAGGGAAACTTGAATATATATTGGAAACTATAAAAAAACTATAAACATAATATAACACATTTTAGACAGAGCCTCTAAAAAAATAAAATAAAATAAAATAAAACAGAGCCTCTAGAAATGAAAAGCATTAAGCTGCTAGGAAATCTAAAAAATGTAACCACAGGACTTACGCTTCACAGTAGGGAAGATGTTCCGAAGAGTAACTCTTGGACGGAGGAGCCACCGGGGGCCCTGCCTGGAGCATCACGCTGTGCAATGACAAAGTATTTGGTAAACGAGCGCCTGTAATAACGTGAAAAGGGCACCATATGCTCTTGAGCCTGGAGCTCTGGGGAAAGGGGCGGGAAAAGAATCAAATGGCCGGGGGCTGGGGATTTAGCTCAGCGGCACAGCACCTGCCTGGCAAGCGCAAGGTCGTGAGTTCAATTCCCAGTACA
>NW_004955458.1:5399244-5400162 GCF_000276665.1 Chinchilla lanigera | reverse complement strand
ACCATGCCCAGCCTGTTTTTTTGCTTGACAATCTTATGTAGGTCTAGCTGGGCAAATAACACATATTTAATGTTTACCGTTTGATTTTTCTAGTGCGCTCAACTATACAAAATATCAGGCTTCACTGTGACATTTTCACACATGCATGGAACACATGTATACCCACGTGAAATGATCATCATGATCAAAAACGTGAACAAATTTGTTGATCCCAAAAATTTCCTCTAAGGTTTGGAAACACTGAGTTGTACCAAACAAAACAAACACAAACTACTACTAAAAATATCACTAGATAGCTCAAATGCGAAACAACCATAATACTTTAGGAATGGTTAATTCATGCGTCAATCTGACTAGGGTTGTCCAGGGAGCTTGTAAAACATTTCTGCGTGCCGGAGTGTCCCCGGAAGATGTTAGCATTTGAGTTGTTGGAGTGAATAAAGCAGTTGGTCCTCACCAAAACAGGCAAGCATCTTCCACGGATTCAGTGAAGACCTGAACAGGGCAAAAAGGCAAAGAGCTGGCGTGGTGGCGCAGGCAGATAACCTCTGCGCTCTGGTAGGATGAAAGATCGCAAGTTGGAACCCAGACTGAGCGACTTACCAATCTAGTGAGACCCTGTCTCAATATGAATTAAAAGTAAAAGGCTCGGCGCTGCGGATTTAGCTCAACGGCACAGTGACTGCCCGGCAAGCGCGAGGTCGTAAGTTCGATTTCCTATACCAAAAAAAAAAAGTAAAAGGCTCAGGACATAGCCCAGTTTGAAGATCCTAGGGTCAACCTTCTTATTTTATTGCAAGAATAAAACAAGGCAGAAGAAAGGCAAAACTACTCTCTTCCAAAAAAAAAGATACTCTCTTCACACATTGGATTATCAGCCTGGCCGGGCGGCGCACGCCTGCAATCCCGGCACTCGGG
>NW_004955458.1:5396083-5398625 GCF_000276665.1 Chinchilla lanigera | reverse complement strand
AACCTCCCGCCTCTAGACTTGGCAAGGAAGAAAATTTATGTCAACTTTTTTTTTGTTTGTTTTTGTCTTTTTGAGACAGGGTCTCACTATGCAGAGAGCTCACTTTGGCCCAGGCTGGGCCAAAGTACACTTTGAGCTCACTTTGAGCTCACTTTGTAGCCCAGGCTGGCCTCAAATTCACAAGGATCCTCCTGCCTCAGCCTCTGGAGGGCTGGGATTACAGGCATGTGCCACCACACCTGGCTTGCAAATATATTTTAAATTTGCTTGCAGGGGCTGGGGATTTAGCTCAGTGGTACAGCGCCTTCCTGGCAAGTGCGGGGGCCCTGAGTTTGATTCCTGATACCAAAATAAATAAATAAATAAATAAAACAAGGATGGAAAGAAAATAAACAGGAGACAAATTGTCTAATCAATATAGGTGATTTAGCCTTTGACATGTAGTAATATAATGGTTATTGTTTTTGTTAGCCAGGGTCTGTCAGTGTAGTTGAGGTTGGTCTTGAAATTACTATGTAGCCCGGGCTGGCCTCAAACCTACTGCAATCCTTCTGCCTCAGCCTCTCCAGTACTGAGATTACAGGCATGTGTCACCACACCTGGCTCAGAAAGAGAACAGGCTTGTCAATCAGACTACAAAAGAGGTGGGTAGGAACAAAGCTATCTTGGCTGGGCAAAAACAACCAGATGGGAACTTGAATCCACAGGAACAATCGGAAATAGAAATGATAAGTAGCAAGGTTAGTGCAACAAACGTGTAATATGTACTTGTCTTTCAACTTCCTTTTTTTTTTTTTTTTTTTAGACAGGGTCACTATGCAGTTCAGGCTGGGCTTGAGTTCACTTTGTAGCCCAGGCTGGTCTCGAGCCCACAATAATCCTCCTGCCTCAGCCTCCTGAGTGCTGGGATTACAGGTGTGCGCCACCATGCCCGGCTGTTTATGGTTCTTGGAGACAGGGTCTTGCTTTGTAATTGAGCTACCCTTGAACTCACTATGGAGCCCAGGGTGGCCTCAAATTTATGGTGACCTTCCTACCTCAGCCTCCTGAGTGCTGGAATTACAGGTGTGCTCCACCACGCCTGCATGAAAATAAAATATATTATTAGAAATAGGAGGAACATTTTATAATGATAAAAGGATCCATCCTTTAGGAAGCTATAAACGTGTATATATGTCTAACAGCATAGGTCCAAAATGTGTGAAGTAAAAACTGGCAGAATGGAAAGGAGAAATAAACAGTTCAACGATAAGAACTGGACATTTAAATACTCAACTTGTAATAATGGGTACAACAACAAGGTAGCGAGCAAGTAAAGAAAGCTCAGTGTAATCTAGCCTGAACAGACACCCAATAACAGCAGATTGCACATTGCTTTTTCTTCTTGGTTTTTCTTGTTCTGCAGTACTGGGGACTAAATGGAGGGCCTTGCAAACACTTGGTAAGCACTCTATCACTCAGTTACACCCCAGCCCTATTTATTGTCTTTTTGAGGCAGGGTCTCGCTATGTAGTTCAGGCTGGCCTTGAGCTCACTTTGTAACCCAGGCTGGTCTCTAACTTGCCATGATCCTCCTGCCTCAGCCTCCCAAGTGCTGGGGTTACAGGCGTGTACCACCACACCCAGCTCAATGCATCAAAATTTAAGAGGGGTAGCTACCATAGTGCTTAGAAGAAATTTATAAATGTAAAAAACAATTCTAAAAAGAAGCAAGAACTCAGGGCTTGGGATACAGCTCAGCCGCATGGCACCTGCCTGGCAAGATCAAGGTCCTGAGTTCGATTCCCAGTTCAAAAAAGAAAAAAAAAAGCAAGAGCTCAAATCAGTAAACTGACTTCCCATTTTATGAAGCTAGGAAAAGAAGAGCAAAGTACAAGGAAGAAGAAAATAATAAAGAGTAGAGAAGAAAAAAAATTAGAGGTCAGGCATGGTGGCACATGCCTGTAATCCCAGCACTTGGGAAGCTGAGGCAGGAGAATCTCCAGGAGTTTAAGGTCAGCCTGAACTACAAAGAGAGATCCTGTCTCAAACAAACAAACAGACAAAAGTTAAATAGAGAAAAATGAAGACATGTTGATTCTGTGAGGAAAAACAAGAAATTGGAAAAGTCGTTGGCTCAGCTCATGGTGATGGCTTGAACGTGTGTGCCTTAACTCATTGTGAAGTTTAATTTCCACCATAACAGTACTAACAGGTGGCGTCTTTAGGTGCTTAGATCGGAAGGGCTCTGCCTTCATGAAGGAATTAGTGCGTCCAGTGGGGAGAGTGGGTCAGTTTTTGTAAGAGTGGGTTCCTGACAAAAATGCTGAATCCTGCTTGACCCGCCCTCTGGCTCAGGTGCGTGTGTGTCCTTCCGCCGGGGCTCCTGCCAGGTGCTGATGCCCGGCTCTTAGACGTCCCAGCCTCCGGAATCGTGAGCCAAATAAACTTCCAATTGTTTATAAATTGCCCAGTCTGTAGTATTCTGCTATAGCATCAAAAGGCAGACTAAAGGGCCAGGCGTGGTGGCGCACGCCTGTAATCTCAGCACTTAGGAGGCTGA
>NW_004955458.1:5393644-5395173 GCF_000276665.1 Chinchilla lanigera | reverse complement strand
AGGTCGGCTGGAGGACGGCAGCCCCCACAGAGGACCGGTCCTCTGTCAAGGGTTTAAGAGTAGCTGTGCTCACCTGCTAGAAACTGCAGACAAGCTCTCAGGGAGAAATATGCAGACTGAATAAATGTAAACAGGAAAATGATTGAATTATTAACCAATAACTCAAAAAAATCAATAACGCCCCACGAGGAAAAGCTCAAGATGTAAGGCTTCCCTGGTGAAGTCTAACAATTTTTTTTTTTTAACCAAATGTTTTTAAAAAATGATTAATGTGCCAGGGATGTAGCTCAGTGGCACAGCATCTGTCTGGAAGGCATGAGGCCCTGAGTTAGATTCTTGATACAAAAAAAAAAAAAAGAGAGAATAGCAATGGATATTATTTATGCTGGGCGTGATGGCAAACACCCAGCACTTGGGAGGCTGAGGCAGGAGGATCTTTGCAAGTTCAAGACCAGCCTGGGCTACAAAGTGAACTCAAGGTCAGCCTGAACTGCACAGTGAGACCCTGTCTCAAAAAGACAAAAAAAAAAAAAAAAGATTAGTACCATTTCTTTGTAAGATTTTCCAACAATAAATAAGTAAATGAATAAATAGATACACTGGGTATGGTAATACAGGCCTGTAATCTTAGCATTGTGGGAGGTTGAAGATCTCTAGTTTGAGTCCAGCCTGGGCAACTTATGAACCTAGCAAGACCTTATCTGAAAGCGGGGACTGCTGCGGGTGGGGGCAGGTGTAGTTCAGCGTGAAAACCCTGTGTTCAATCCCCAGTACCAAACACAATTAGTTTTTTTGTTGTTGTTGTCTTTTTGAGGCAGAGTCTCGCTGTGCAGTTCAGGTTGGCCTTGAGCTCATTTTGTAGCCCAGGCTGGTCTCGAACTCGCAACAATCCTCCTGCCTCAGCCTCCGAGTGCTGGCAGTACAGGCATGCGCCACCACGCCCAGCCACAATTGTATTTTTATACACTTGCAATGAACAATCAAAAAAAAAAAGTAATTACAGCTCAGTGAGGCTAACAAACATTTACAGAACATTTCATCTGACAGCTACAGAGCACACGTTCTCCGCACGAGCACATGGACCATTCTCCAGGGCAGATCATAGGTTAGGGCACAAAGCAAGGTAAATTCAAAACATCAAAATCAGGGGGCTGGGAATTTAGCTCAGCGGCAAAAGCGCCTGCCTGGCAAGCGCAAGGTCGTGAGTTCGGTTCCCGGTACCACAGAAAAAACAAACAAACAAAAATATCAAAATCATAACATGTGTTGCTATGGCAACACAAACACCAAAGCGACAGTCAGGATTTGGAGGCAGATTTATTTAACATTGGGCACTGAGAGGGAATCAATTATCCTTCAAAAGGTCACATCTGGAAGGCTCAGGAAGGTAGGTTTTGTTTTGTTTTGTTGGTTTTTTCTGGGGGGATCTTTTTGAGACAGGGTCTCGCTATCAGCTCAGGCTGGCCTTGAGCTCACTTTGTAGCCCAGGCTGGTCTCGAGCTCACAACCATTCTCCTGCCTCAGCCTCC
>NW_004955458.1:5361655-5364871 GCF_000276665.1 Chinchilla lanigera | reverse complement strand
CCTTTAAGCTGGCTGCCCCGTGTGCCCTTTGACCACCAACTCCTATCATTGTTTGGTTTTCTTTGGTACTGAGATTCAAACTGAGGACCTTGCACTTGCCAGGCAGGCAGTGTGCCACTGAGCTATATCTTTGGGCCACTCTTTTTTTTTGTACCAGGAATCGAACTCAGGACCTTGCGCTTACCAGGCAGGCTCTTCTGCTGCTGAGCTAAATGCCCCGCCTTCCTGGGTCACTCTTTTTTATTTTTATTTTTGTCTTTTTTTTGGAGACAGGGTCTCGCTATGCAGTTCAGGCTGACCTTGAGCTCAGCTTGTAGCCCAGGCTGGCCTCGAACTTGCAACGATCCTCCTGCCTCAGCCTCCCATCTTAACATTGTTACACTGCTCTGACACTCCAGGTTCGTATTTTAATTCTTCCCGGGTCAGAGTCCTGTTCCTTTTAGTGAGGAAGGTCTTGGAAGATCCCAAAGATCCCGGCATCTGTTGCTCATCACTATTGTGGTGACTTAACTTTTAGGCTGGGGCCGGGGATATAGCTCAGTGGCATAAGCGCCTGCCTGGCAAGTGCAAGGTCCTGAGTTCAACTCCCGGTACAGAAAAAAAAGTTCAATGTACTTTGTGGCCCAGTTCAATGTACAGAAAAAAAAGTTCAATGCGCCTAGGCTGGCGCATATATAGTTCTGCCGTTTCAGAGCCTAGCTGCTGGTGATGTTGACACAGCAGGAGTGCCTAAAAGTATTGAATTAAGCAGAGGTTGCCAGAGTTAAGGATTTGGTCACGGGCAATAACAGGATTAAAAGTAGTCATAAATCCTTTGCAGACAGACTGAATATGAGGTAAGAGTTTCACCAGTTGAATCTGCTTTAACCTGATGACTTGTTTTTGTCTGTTTGTTTTTCCAGTACTGGAGTTTGAATCCAAGCCCTTCACAGTGAGCTATATCCTCAGCCTGTCCCCCCTTTGTGTTTTTTTTGAGGGGGTGTTGTTTGGCAGTAGGATCCCCTTATGTAGTTCAGGGTGGCCTTGAACTCACTATAGAGCCCAGGCTAGCCTCGAACTCACAGTGATCCTCCTGCCTCAGCCTCCGCAGTGCTAGAATTACAGGCATGTGCCACCGTGCCCGGCTATAATTCTATTATGAAAATAAATTTAATGATCAGAAGTATGTGCCACCATCCCTGGCTAGCCCAGGTTAGCCTTTCTGAGGATAAAAGACCACATGAAAAGAGTTCAGCCTATAGTCAGTACCATCTTCCTGTCATGTGAAAAAGGCAACTTGGATCATCTAGCCCCATCTGGATTGCTAGATGGCTACAATGACATGAATGTTCCAAGGTAACTATCAGAAGAACTGAAGCCTTATACACTGCTTGAAGATCTCTTAGAAATATTTTCAAAAGCAGATGACCATTCTTCTTTTTCCCCAGTCTTTGTAACTCAGGCTGGTCTGGTAGTTGAAATCCTCCTGCCTCAGCCTCCCCTGTGCCACCACAGCTGACTCCCAGATTTTTTTAAATGTTATAGTACGGCACTGTGACATTTAACTTTTGGCTTGAGAGACACTTAAAATGCTCTGGGTGTGTCTGGGTGTGTCAAAGTCACATCTCTTTCTTGGGCTTTTCCTTCCTGTCTGCTTCCTGGATACCAGGCCTTGCACAGCTTTACTTCACCACCTCCTTCCACTCTGATGTTTCTGCAGGGAACCCACCAACCAGGAACTGAAACTTGACACTGAGACAAAGTAAACCTTTTCTCTTTTAAACTGTGTGCATTAGGTACCTGTGTTTTGTCCTAGCAGCAGAAAGCAAATACATAAAATTATGCTTTATAATTTGGTGTGTATATTTGTGATCTGTATACCAAGCAGGGTACAGGTTACACAGAAGTGTGCAGGCTGTAGGGATACGACTTGGCGTGTTTTTACATACCGAACACAGGCAATTGGCAAGTCGATTGTAAATATTTCTTCATGGTTTGTCCTTTCTCTTTCCTGTTTTGTTCACGGTAATTTCTTCACCCAAGTACTTTTTGTTTATGTGTTCGTTTTGTGGTACTGGGGGTTGAACCTAAGGGCGCTCTATTACTGAACTACATTCCCAGCCCTTGCTATTTTTTATTTTGAGTCAGATTCTCACTAACTTGCCCAGGCTAACCTTAAACTTGTAATAATCCTCTTATCCCTCTGGGGTACCTGAGGATACAGGAGTGTGCCATCATCACTGGCTATTTTTTTTTTTAAATGGTACTGGAGATCAAACTCTTAGCTTCATGCATGTTTGGCAAGCCATCATGTCCCCAGGCCCCCTCAAAGCGCTTCTATATAGGAAAATTTATTGCTATTTCCTTTTTTTTTTTTTGTCTTTTTGAGACAGGGTCTCACTATGCAGTTCAGGCTGATCTTGAGCTCACTTTGTAGCCCAGGCTGGCCTCAAACTCGCAGGGATCCTCCTGCCTCAGCCTCCCGAGTGCTGGGATTACAGGCATGCGCCACCACACCCGGCTTGATTTCATTTTTAATACTAAAACATTTTGTAAGTTTAGAATTCATTTTTCTGTTAAAAGGGTGGAATTCCCCTTTCGCTCCCGGCTGAGTAGTCATTTATTTGCATACAGTTCATTTAATGATCATCCAGCCCTCCATATGCATATTTTCATATTTTACTTATTTTCTTTTTGCTCTTAAATCTTGATACGTCTTCTATGAGAACAGGAAACCACAGAACTTTATTCTGGGCAGGCTAACTATCCATGCCCAAAACTTGCAGCAGAGCTACTGCCAGTATGACTATGCTCTAGGTCTCCCGCCACGTCCTGCAACTGCAAGTGGGAGCAGTTATGAAAGGAAATAGGCCCCAGACTTTCTGCCTACTGATCTCCCGAGGTTTGTTAGGTAATTTGAGGAGGCCGGCGTCGCGGGGAGTGGAGGTAGAGGCCGTGAATCTGTCTTCCTTGGCCAGGCTGTGTTTACTTCCAGGGCTTATTTCCCTGTCACCGAAAGGACCCAAGCGTTGCCCCATCCAGCAGGTATGGGGTTCCAGCCCCGTCTCCCGTGAGCTCCCGGTTGCCCTGGGCAAATAGAAAACAATGGGCAGCGCGCGAGCCGGCCGTTGCGCTGCCCGCGCTGGGGGGCAGAGGCCCGCGGGGCTCGGAGGGAGGAACTTCCCGCGTCGGCTCCGCGCCCCGCAGTTTCCTCGGCGCCCAGCAGAAGGCGCCGCG
>NW_004955458.1:5359140-5360965 GCF_000276665.1 Chinchilla lanigera | reverse complement strand
TGGCCGGGGTCGCGCGCGAAGGCCCTCACCTTCCCTCCCGCCGTCTCCCGTCCGCCCCGCTACCCCCGAGCAGGATGCGGCTGGGCCGCCGGGCCCTCTGCGCGCTGGTGCTGCTGCTCGCCTGCGCCTCGCTGGGGCTCCTGTACGCCCGCACCCGAGACGCGCCGGGCCTCCGCACGCCTTCCGCGCTCTGGACAGCCCCGCAGGTCGCCCCCAGGCCCGAGCTGCCCGACCTGGCCCCCGAGCCCCGTTATGCGCACATCTCGGTCAGGATCAAAGAGCGAGTGCTGGGGTGAGTGCCCGCCGCGGCGGGGGCGGCGGCCGGGCCGGGGGCTCCCCGGGGAGCTTTTGTTCCCAGCGCTGCGGGCTCAGCCGCCTCGCTTCTCCGGAGTGCGGTGCGGCGTGCAGTGGGTAGAGCGGGCGCGCAGCGGCGGCGCGGGCCGGGACCAGCAGCACCCCCGTCTTGTGGCCCTGAGGGCCCCGGAAGGCTCCCGGTAGCCTCATGTAGACCCCAGAAGAGTACAGAGGGTTCCTGAACGGTGGGTAGGTGGCTCCGAAATCCTAGGAATCGTCCTGCTCTACAGCTCTGTAAAATCCGGGCTTGGGATGGCTCGTCTCACGCGTGCTCCTGTCTCCTGGGGACTATTTGAAGAGCAGCGCCTAGAGGACACATAATGGACGGGCAGTGCGAGGAGCCGAGGCGTGGGGTGCTGTGTGTATTACGGGGTGAACGTAGCAAGGCTCTGAAGACCCCTCTTACCTTCAGGCTGCTGGCCCAGAACAACTGCAGCTGTGAGTCCAGCCGGGGGAGCCTCCCCCTCCCCTTCCAGAGACGGGTCCAAGCCGTTGATCTCACCAAGGCCTTTGACCCTGAAGAGCTGAAGGCTGCCTCTGCCGCCAGGGAGCAGGAGTTCCAGGCCTTCCTTGCAAGGTACCAGCCAGAAAGGAAGCATGCCTCTGCGGGCAAAGGCCGTGCCGGCCTGCAGTGGCTGTGCCAGGAGGGTGAGCCTCTCTGCCCCTGACTCCGCCTGCCTCCCCTCCTCTGCCACCAGGAGCCAGTCCCCTGCCGACCAGCTGCTTGTAGCCCCTGCCAACTCTCCCCTACAGTACCCGCTGCAGGGTGTGGAGGTTCAGCCCCTGAGGAGCATCTTGGTGCCAGGTGGGAACAAGGGTCCTAGAGGAGAGGCTACGGCCTGTGGGGGGCAGTGCCTGAGACGCAGGTGGAAGGTGGGGGTGAAGGAAGTTTGGAATGAGAAGTGAGGACTTCTGTCCAAAGGTAGGAATTGCAAAAGACTGCAGTAGGGGGTTATTCTTTGCTAACAGGTCAACGATTAGGTGGACAGGTTAGAATGGGCCTCGGAAGAGCTGCTGCTTAGATAGGAAGGAGTCCAAAACCAGGGTCAGCCTGGCG
This sequence comes from Chinchilla lanigera, assembly GCF_000276665.1. Taxonomy (NCBI): domain Eukaryota; kingdom Metazoa; phylum Chordata; class Mammalia; order Rodentia; family Chinchillidae; genus Chinchilla; species Chinchilla lanigera. The sequence continues at coordinate 5,359,554 of NW_004955458.1, read as the reverse complement.
TGGTGGCACACGCCTGTAATCCCAGCACTTGGTAGGCTGAGTCAGGAGGATTGTTGTGAGTTGGAGGCCAGCCTGAACTGCATAGTGAGACTCTGTCTCAAAAAGACAAAAAGAAAAAATAAAAATACCAAACAAAACTAGGGCCTAGGGAGGCCTCCAAAGAGATGGGCCTGTTTGAGTGTTGTACATGTGATGAACAAGGAGAAAATTAAGGAAGAGTTCGGAGCTCTCTGTAATTTTGGTTCCTCATCCTTCCTCCCAGGCCTGAGTCTGCAGGCAGCGTCTGGTCAGCAGGTGTACCAGGTGAGAGACAGGAGAGCAAGGTGGCAGGTGGGCATCAAGAATGCTGGGGAGACCGGGCATGGTGGCGCACGCCTGTAATCCCAGCACTTGGGAGGCTGAGGCAGGAGGATC
>NW_004955458.1:5356697-5359040 GCF_000276665.1 Chinchilla lanigera | reverse complement strand
TAATAACTTAAAGTAGGTGAGGGATTTGTTTTGTTTTCAGGGTTTTTTGAATTAGAGCCTTGCTACATAGTTCAGGTTGCCCTTGAACTCTCAGCAGTCTTCCTGCCTCAGCCTCCTGAATGCTGAGATTACAGGCATGTGTCTCCATGCCCAGCTGTGTGGAGAACTGAAGAGACATTTCTCAAAAAAAAAAAAAAATAAAAAAAAAAAAAAAAAAAAAAAAAAAAGGGCTGGGGATATAGCTCAGCAGCATAAGCGCCTGCCTGGCAAGCGCAAGGACCTAAGTTCAATTCCTGGTACTAAAAAAAAAAAAAATGCTGGGGAGGGGGACAGGGCTTCCAAGGAGAGTGGAGGAATCAGGGAGCTAAGAGGTAGGCCCAAGGCCTAACCTTGCACTCTCCAACCCCCTCGCCAGGTGAACCTGACTGCCTCCCTGGGCACCTGGGATGTGGCAGGGGAGGTCATTGGAGTGACTCTCACGGGAGAGGGGCAGCCTGACCTCACCCTTGCCAGCCCAGAGCTGGACCAACTCAACCGGCAGCTGCAGCTGGTCACTTACAGCAGCCGAAGCTACCACGCCAACACCGCAGACACAGGTGCGAGGCCTGCGGGGAGGGCGGGGAGGCTGGATGGATGGAAAGGTCCAGAAGGAATTCAGTGGGCAGGTGGCAGAGGGCGTGGGAGACACTCAGGCGGTGGCCGGAGCTGCCCAGTCACACAATGGGTGTTTGAACTGGGCCAGCAGGACCGGGATGGAGAGAAGGGGCCTTTGTTTATCTGGGGCCAGGGCAGGCCAGAGGGAAACCCGAGCCCTGGGTGTGTCCCCACTTCTGGCCAACCATGGGGCCCCAGGAAGTGACCAGCTCCTGTGGCCAGAAGACTCAGGCTCTGTTCCCGGCCCATCACTTACTGGAGGACCAAGGCCTTTACCTTGTAGAACTCCCATTTCTCCTCTAACAAAAGGGGCAGGCAGCCCTCTTCTTGCCCTTGTCCAAAGCTTGTTTGTTAACTCTTAAGTTTGCTCCCACCGTAGGGCCTTTGCACTTGCTGTGCTCTATGCTGGAATGTTCTTCCCGGAGATTTTTGCATGGCTGGCTTCTTGTCATTTCGATCTGAGCTCAGATGTCTTCTCTTCATTATTGTCTATCACTTGTCTTCTATTCAATACCCACCAGTATCTGAATTTTCTTATTTACTTAATTCTGGGAGAGGACCGAGTAGGTTCTTAGGAGCTTTGTTGTATAAATGTGGGCAAGTTACTTCCCGTGCCTCCACTGCTTCCTCTGTGCAGTAGTACAAGTCTACTTAACGCGGCTACCATGAAGAGCTAATGAATTCATATAGGTAAGGTAATCTTTAAAAGTGTCTGGAGCCAGGCATGGTGGCGCATGCCTGTAATCCCAGCACTCGGGAGGCTGAGGCAGGAGGATCTTGTGAGTTTGAGACCAGCCTGGGCTACAAAGTGAGCTCAAAGCCAGCCTGAACTGCATAGCGAGACCCTGCCTCAAAAAGACCCCCCCCCCAAAAAAAAGTGTCTGGAACACAGTAAATCCTCAGTAGATGTTAGCTTTTAATGAATAACTTTTCCTCATCTTTTTCCCGCTTATTAAAATGTAAGTTACATGTGGGTACAAACCTTGTGGTATTTTTTGTTAGTGTGCTGCGTTGGGGTTTTGTTTGAGACAGTGTCTTACGGTGTAGTATAATGTGTGTAACGTCTCTATAATGTGGTCTTGAACTTTCTGTTACCCTAGGCTGGCTTTGAACTTGGAATCTTTCTTTTTTCTTTTCTTCTTTTTTTTTTTTTTTGGTATGGGAAACGAACTCAGGACCTTGCGCTTGCCAGGCAGGCACTTGTGCCACTGAGCTACATCTCCAGCCCTAACCTGGAATCTGTCTGCCTCAGCCTCCTGAGTAATGGGGTTATAGATGTGCACCACCACACCCGGCTAAAGAACTTTATGTTCTTGTCCGCTGAGGCCTAGAAAGGCTTGCTGCAGACCAGGCACTGAAATACTGAGTAAGGAATGGCTTAGGCACAGTATTTACACGTCCATGTACAGAACAAACCCTTTATTCTATAAGGAACACACGTATAAAGTTTTGATCCTGGCTACTTATATAAATATGAGACTGAATTGAATTTGAATCACTTAACTGAACAGAAATTCAGGTCCAGTTTAAGGCAAGCTGAGAGAACACATCATATTTTAATGGAGGTCTTGTAGAGCTTGTCCCTTGAGGCTAGAGTGCTGACTCGTAACTGAAGCTCAGCCTTTGGTTGAAGATGATCATGTCTGATTAGCAGCTCTTTTATGTACTTATTGTTTTTTTTTTTTTTTT
>NW_004955458.1:5350243-5356359 GCF_000276665.1 Chinchilla lanigera | reverse complement strand
AGGCACTTGTGCCGCTGAGCTATATCCCCAGCCCATTTTTTTTTTTTTGTCTTTTTGAGACAGGGTCTCACTGTGCAATGCAGGCTGACCTTGAGCTCACTTTGTAACCCAGGCTGGTTTTAAAAAGGATTCTCCTACCTCAGCCCCCCACCAACCCCTCGAGTGCTGGGATTACAGGCATGCGCCACCACCCCTGGCCTGTGGTAAATTTTTAGCTATCTTATTTGTTGCTCCAGCTATAGTAGCTGGGCATCTCTTTGGGGATGTAAACTGTCATCTTTTTGGGGGCATTGCTCTCGTAGAGTTTTTAAGAACTCATCACCTCAGCTGTGAGCGTGCTGTGCTGTCACTGTGCACTTGACGTGACTGACACCATGTTCCTTACTGTTAGGACAGAAAGGAAAAGAAGCAGGGGTATGAGCTCAGCAGGAGAGGTTTATTTCAGAGCAAACCCGAGAGGGAAAACTCTGGCACCGGAGACCTGCTTTTAGGCCTGCGGCCGATGTGTGGTCAGAGGTCCGTCAGGCCCACTAAGCACAGCCACCCCCTGTAATGCCCAATTACTGCTCAGCTCTGCTCTTGACAAACAACATACAACCCCTGTACCTCCTCACTCCTGGTAGGTCCTCCAGCCGCGTCTCGGTGAAGAGCCACACTCCTCTGTACTGAACTCCTCCCTGGAAAGTCGCACTGTGACTTTTTCCTTCCACAGCCTTCCCCACTTTGTCTTTTAAAGATAGGGTTTCCGCTCTGCAGTTCAGGCTGGCCTTGAACTCACTTTGTAGCCCAGGCTGGCCTCGAACTTAAAGTGATTTTCCTGCCTCAGCCTCCTGAGAGCTGGGATTACAGGCCTGGGCCACCATGCCAGGGCAGCCCCCCATTGTTATGCAAAGCAGGGGGAAGGGATTTAAAGTGGTCTCTGCTTAGACCAGGATGGCAGTGGTCAGATTCCTTCACTTCCATCCACTTTTTTTTTTTTTTTTTTTGTTTTTTTTGTTTTTGAGACAGGGCTTGAACCGGTAGTTCAGGCTGGCGCTTGCCAGGCAGGCTCTTTTTGAGACAGAGTCTCACTATGCAGTTCAGGCTGGCCTTGAGCTCACTTTGTAGCCCAGGCTGGTCTCAAACTTGGAAGGATTCTCCTGCCTCAGCCTCCTGAGTGCTGGGATTACCGGCGTGCGCCACCACCCCGGGCACATCCATCCACTTTGAAAAGAGAATGTTGTCCTCACCCTAAGGGTCCAATCTCATGGCCTTTCTTCTTAGTCCGGTTCTCCACGGAGGGACACCAGGCTGCCTTCACCATCCGCATAAGACATCCTCCCAACCCCCGGCTGTACCCACTCGGGTCTCAACCCCAGGGAGGTGAGGCTGGTGGGGAACAAGCTGGGGGAGGGCACCCCCGGGGGAGGGCGTCTTCCCGCTCCTCTCCCCGTTGCGTCCTGTGCGCGGGTTACAACCCTGAGTCCCCTCTCTCAGCCCAGTACGACATCAGCACCTTGGTCACCATCGCCACCAAGACGTTCCTTCGCTATGATCGGCTACGGGCCCTCATAGCCAGCATCCGTCGCTTCTACCCCACCGTCACTGTGATCATCGCTGACGACAGCGACAAGCCAGAGCGAATCAGCGGCCCTCACGTGGAGCACTATCTCATGCCCTTCGGCAAGGTGCGCCGCGGGCGAGGCTGAACTTTGCGCCTGTGCACTTAGGAATGGGGTGCGCTCTTAGCCTGCAGGCCTCCAGGGTAGTAACTGGAAGTTTGCCTCAAAATATGACAGGTAGGAGGAGTGTGGAGCTCGAGGATTCTTGGCATGTAAGCGCTCTGAAGAAGGGAGAATCGTGCCTGTCTTATTCACTCTGAATTTTTCCTTTCTTTTTTTTTGGTTTTTCTGAGACAGTCTCCCTGTACAGTTCAGGCTGGCCTTGAGCTCACTTTGTAGCCCAGGCTGGTCTCGAACTCACAACGATCATCCTGCCTCAGCCTCCCTAGTGCTGGGATTACAGGTGTGCGCCACCACGCCCGGCCACTCTGAATTCTTAAGGTGGTTCTTAATACCTACTGGGCCGTCAGTAAGAACTGACGACTTAGTGAGTGAATGCAGGCCGGAATCACAGCTTTCAAGACCCTCCCCCCTCAGGCACTAACTTGACCTCTAGGCGGGAGAGTAGGAATCTGCATTTTTTTGGACCCAGCTTCCGGTAATTGGAAGGCATCCCGCAGTGGAGAGAAGGGCACAGGCTGCTGCAAGCGGGCAGAAGAGGAAGAAAAGCCTTGCAGGGCCGCGTGGTTTCCGCAGACTTCCTAACCAGACCCCCCACCCCGTGCGCGCCTCCAGGGCTGGTTCGCAGGGCGGAATCTGGCGGTGTCCCAAGTCACCACCAAGTACGTGCTGTGGGTGGACGACGACTTTGTCTTCACGGCGCGCACGCGGCTGGAGAGGCTTGTGGACGTGCTGGAGCGGACGCCGCTGGACCTGGTAGGCGAGGGCGCGGCCGTCGGTGGGAGGAAGACTCAGGCGGGCGGGGAGAGGCCGCGGCAGCAGCGCAGCGGGGGCGGGCGAGTCCTGGGAGGAAGCGCAGCCCCCGTCTCGGGCCTCGCCCCACCCGCAGCCACACCCCGCTCCCCGCAGGTCGGGGGCGCGGTGCGCGAGATCTCGGGCTTTGCCACCACCTACCGGCAGCTGCTGAGCGTGGACCCCGGCGCCCCAGGCCTGGGGAACTGCCTCCGGCAAAGGCGCGGCTTCCACCACGAGCTGGTGGGCTTCCCCGGCTGCGTGGTCACCGACGGGGTGGTGAACTTCTTCCTGGCGCGCACCGACAAGGTGCGAGAGGTTGGCTTCGACCCGCGCCTCAGCCGCGTGGCGCATCTGGGTGAGTGGCGCCCCCTCCCGGCCGGACAGACCCCGCGAGGGCGCCGCGCGTCTCCGTGCAAGCGGGCGGCGGGGCGCTGGCCCTGGTCCCTGCACCCCCGCCCCGCAACAGTGCGGCAAAGCGCTACCTGCCAGCTGCGAGAGGACTCCACCCTCTCCTGGCCACCTTGTCCCGCCCCGCAAACTATTCAAACCCCACACCCCCACCCCTAGCCGCTGGGCCCGCCTTGAACTTCCCTGCCACTGTCGGGGTCACCCCTGCTCCACCTGCACCTGCCTCCCTAGCTCCGAGCGCACTCCAGTCGCTCCTGCGGCATTTATTGACCCTCTGGGAAGGGGATGTAGGGTTGTTTTGTTTTTGTTTTTGTTTTTTGTCTTTTTGAGACAAAGTCTCCCTATGCAGTTCAGGTCGGCCTGGAGCTCACTTTGTAGCCCAGGCTGGCCTCGAACTCGCAACGATCCTCCTGCCTCAGCCTCCCGAGTGCTGGGATTACAGGCGTGTGCCACCACGCCCGGCTGGGAAGTAGGTTTTGCCACTTTCAAAGCACTAGACAATATCGTCTCTGTTTTACATAGAACATTCCCATGCTGAAGTCTTTAAAAAAGAGTCTTTGGGGGCTGGGGATTTAGCTCAGCGGCACAGCGCCTGCCTGGCAAGCGCAAGGTCGTGAGTTCGATTCCCGGAAAAAAAAAAAAAAATGAATGAAAAGGAGTCTTTACACAGTCACCGCCCCCCCATGCCCTAAATGTCAGTTCCGGTTAGGGGTGGGCCTTCCGTGCTCTCAGGGCCTTCACTGTGGGCCCCCTTTCCCTCCCTCCCAGAGTTCTTCCTGGACGGACTCGGTTCCCTTCAGGTCGGCTCCTGTTCCGACGTCGTGGTGGACCACGCATCGAAGCTGAAGCTGCCCTGGATATCGAGGGACGCTGGCGCGGAGACGTACGCCCGGTACCGGTACCCAGGATCCCTGGACGAAAGTCAGGTGGCCAAACACCGCCTGCTGTTCTTCAAACACCGGCTGCAGTGCATGACTGCGGAATGATGGCCACCGAGGCCTTGCCCTTGTCAGGCTGTGCCTGCCGCCGCCGCCTCCTCCTGCTCCTCCTCCTCGTCGTCCCTGCTAGGACCTTGGGCAGCCCCTCGGCCCAGTGAGCACTCCGCGGACTGCCCCTGGCCGCCGTCCCGCACACCTCCCCTTGAGAACCTGACCCCACGCAGGGGTTTGTCCTGGCGACGCTCCTCTCTTCTGAGTGCCCAGGTGCCTGATGGAGCCATAACCTCTCCCACAGCCAGTGCCAAGTCCTCCCCCACCCCATTCTTAGGGGCCGGAACTGGGGGGGTCACTTTCCAAGTGCCAAAGAGCCCGGGAGGACTCTAAGACCCTGAAGAGGAAACACTGTCCTCGTCTCCTTGGGCTGAGGGGGCGGGGAAGCTCCGCAGTGTGCAGTTCCGGGGCGCGCTCCCCACCCTGAGCTCTGGATCCGGACGGCGCAGGCTCCGGCCCACCTCCCAGAGGGACCCGTGGCTCTGGGGCGGGGCGGGGCTGGTGAACACATGGTGAAAGCCGTTCTTGCTGGTGTCTCTCATGCTGTGGGCACAGAGGGAGGGACACCAGGGCTCGACAGGCAGACACCCAGACCCGCTTCATGGACCCCCATTTTATTAGTGACATTAAGCGGGCTCGGGGACCTGGCCCTTCTCACATACATTGGTGGAGCCCTCCACCTCCCGCGCGACCCGGTCAGACCCACACCGTGCAGATCTTTGGGGCAGCGTGCTCCTGGGGAAGAGAGGGGACAAGTGGGGTACACGGGGCGCCTGCTCCCTCGCTGGGGTTTAGCAGTACTGTACCACTCCTTTGGGACCCAGTCTTCAGTTCCTCATCAAATTTGGCCCAGTCTCCCAGACTTCTGGAATCCACTATTCTTTTTCTTTTTGAGACAGGGTCTTACTATGCAGTTCAGGCTGGCCTTGAGCTCACTTTGTATCCCAGGCTGGCCTCGAACTAGCAATGATCCTCCTGCCTCAGCCTCCGGAGTGCTGGGATTTTTTGTTTGTTTTTCTTGCGGTACTAGGAATCGAACTCACGACTCTGCACTTGCTAGGCAGGTGCTGTGCCACTGAGCTAAATCCCCAGCCCCGAGTGCTGAGGTTACAGGCGAGCACCACCACGCCCGGTGACCCCCCGCTTCTCAAATTCCTGTTCTTGGGTTTTCACCCACCACCCTCCTTTCCCTGGCCCAGCCAGGAGTTCCTGGCCCCGTTCCAGATGCCCCTGCCCCTTACCAGTCTTGCCATGGCGTGTGCAGCTGCGTCCTGGACACTCACAAACAGCTGGTCTGGAGTCACTCTGTCCAGGAGTCCTGCCCGGGTCAGTGTCTCCAGTACTGAGGCTGTGTGGGGAAGAGTGTTGGGCTCAGGGGGCCCTGGGTCCCCACTGTGTGCCTCCCCTCCACTCCAAGTGTCCAGTCAGCCCCCAGGCGCACACCCCTCCGCCCACCACTGACCGTTACACTGAGCTAGGAGCAGGTGGATCCCGCCATCTTGGCACCGGCTGGCTAGCTGCAGGGTGGGCAGAGGGGTTGAACCCCAAGTCAGAGGGTGTGCGGGGGATGATGAGGGTTTCTTTTTTTTTTTTTCCGGTACCGGGAATCGAACTCACAACCTTGCGTTTGCCAGGCGGGCGCTGTGCCGCTGAGCTAGATCCCCAGCCCCGATGAGGGTTTCTTGTAAAGCTCCCCACTCCCTCACCTGCGCCACTTCCCTGGCCCCAGCGGCATCTGCAAAGGTGACGCCACTGAAGTCTAGGATCACCACTCTGACAGGCTCGCCAACTAGGACGGGAGAAGGCAGGGACGTTCATACACCTCCGTGGGTCGGGGCCAAGTCTTCCTCCTTGCCAGCCCACCTCACCTGTGTCGGGCAGGCCGTCTGGCTTTGGAGCCCGCTGTGCGGAGAGAGGGGCGTCGTCACCCCCGTACAAAAGCATGGACGCGCACCCCTTGAGCACGGACTCCTCAGGACGCATACCTGCCTCCCAGTCCCGGAGGATCCACTCTTCCCCCTGACCAAGTTCCTCACCTCCTTGTCCCCTCCAAGCCCCAGGTGCCGCTCCAAAACGCGACGAAACTGACCACGTGTCCCGAAGTACAGCGGGGTGGGGTAGCTCAGGACGCAGAGCCCTGGGACCTGGAGGAGCTGCGGGTGAGAGGGTCAGAACAACATCCGGGTCTTTTTTTTTTTTTTGT
>NW_004955458.1:5348702-5349987 GCF_000276665.1 Chinchilla lanigera | reverse complement strand
ATCCGGGTCTAATTCTCCCTTCTTTGGCCGTACCCCACCCACCTTGCGGCTCCCTCTGAGTGGCCTGTACAGCTCCGTCCCCTCAGCCAGTCCAAGGGCCAGGCACTTCACCCTAGGGGAGAGGCTGGGGTCAGATTGCGGGCCGGGCCTGGCCTGGCCTGACTAGCGTCCCCCACACCGTGTTGAGTCCGCGTCGCCTTGACTCGGCTCATCTCTACACCCACCTCTGGGTGCGGCAGACGACCATCATCAGGGAGAAGACCACGCCCACAGCCAGGCCCAGGTCCACATTCAGGGTCACCACAGCCACCCATGTGACCATCCACACGGCCTGCGGGGCACAGATGGGTGAACGCCCGAAGACTGGGGTCCCTGCAGGTGACTGCCAGGGTGAATGATGTGGAGGGACAGCCCAGGAGAAAGTGGGAAGCATCCCAGAGGAAGGGACGGGATTGACCCAGTGGGGTACACGGGGGACATAATGGCCTCAGACCACGCTTCAGGTGGGCAGTTACAAGGCTCGGGCCTGAGGGGTTCAGAGCCCACCCTTCCTCTCCTCTCGGTAAACCGTGTGTGCTGGGGCGGGCGGTCGCAGGCGTAGGACCAGGACAGTGAGCGCTGGCCCCGGGCAGAGGCCAGGCGGGATAGGGCAGTGCAGAACGGGGGTAATGTCGCCATGTCTCACAAAGTCTGCCCGGCTGATGTGCCACAGCTGTGGAAGTTCCTGCATCTGGAAGAACATCTGGCGCATGCTGGAGATGTTGATGCAAGCCAGAACAGCCTTGGGGCACAGGAGGGGGGCTGACTTCCCCAGTGTCCTGGAGCACGGCCACCTCCCTTCAGGCACCCCCAGGCCACCCCTGCTCCCTACCTTGGGCAGATAGTAGAAGAAGGGTCCCAGCCATAGCAGCACCGACAGGACCACTGTACAGGAGAAGAGGCCGGCCAGCTAGGGGGCAAGGGAGGGCAGGATGGGCGGGAGGGAGGGACGCTCTGCCCTCCCAGTGAGAGCAGATCTCTGCACACACTGCCTCATCCTCCTCGGAAGTTTCTCTCCTCCCAAATCTCCTTCTACACAGGTATTTCTTACTCCACCACCTCTTCTTGATATTCTGCCATTCACTCTCACCCTTTCCCCTTCCAATTAAATGCCTATCATTCACCGTTCCTCCCCAAGAAATATGTAGTTTAGCCGGGTGTGGTGGCCCACGCCTGTAATCCCAGCACTCGGGAGGCTGAGGCAGGAGGATTGTTGCGAGTTCAAGACCAGCCTGGGTACAAAGTG
>NW_004955458.1:5345055-5347017 GCF_000276665.1 Chinchilla lanigera | reverse complement strand
CCTCCTGCCTCAGCCTCCCGAGTGCTGGGATTACAGGCGTGCACCACCATGCCCGGCTCGATTCCCATTCTCTGTAGAGATGCCGCTATCTGCCAGTTTTCCACCACTGCCACCCAGCCCGAATGTCCCATCCATTCTCTTCGCCCCCAAACCCCCTCTTACCTGAGTATTCCCACCAGCGTCCACTAGTAGGCTGGTCGTGGCCAGCGTGGCCGAGTTCGGGAAGCAAGAGAAGAGGGAGGAAATGAGGTTGGAGACACCGTGGGCCAAGAGCTCCTGCAAGGATGCCGTGAGATGAAAAGAGAGAGGTGGAGGCGTCGGGGGGGTCAGGTTAGGGGTTTGTCTTCTGAATGAGGCTGAGGTCTACAGTCAAAGTCATACCTGGTTGGGGTCAATGCTGTAGCTATACTTGTCTGCATAGATGGAGGCCAGCGAGGCAGACACAGCAAAAGTAACCAGCGCAATGGGCAGTGAGTCTGCCAGAACCCTGGGGAGCTCAGCCAGGCTGGGGAGGAGCGGCTGGGGGAATCTGGAGGGGGAGGGATCCCTGGTGACGATGGGCTGGGTGCCGCGGGGAGAGAGGGGAAGGCAGGGCAAATCGGGTGCTGCAGGACCAGAGGAGGTGCTGGCGGGAGAGTGGGGGAAGAAAAAGCGGGTGTCTTCGTTCTCTCTTACCCGCCAGGCAGCAGCCCCACTATCTGGACATTGTATCTTGTGTCCAGGGACGAGGTGAAGCAGAGCACAGAAGCCAGAAGCACCTGGCGAGGAGACGGTGTCAGAGAAGGGCTCAGCGTGAGGGGCGGGGGTTATAACGCGGGAGTAGGTGGCCACAGGACTCTGATAACCGGTGGGCCTATGGTATGTTTAGAAGCCGTGCCTGGCAGTTCACTGAGAGTCAGGGAGTGTGAGGATGGGCAAAAGGAATAAAGCACTCCTTGGGTTACGGAAAGACGCGAGCAAAGAGGGGGCATTTATGAAGGTGGTGGGCAACAAGAGTGCAACTGAGCCACTCTAAGTAGAGAGGCTAGACTATATATACGCCTGTAGGGGGCATCTGTAACGGTGTGTAGCGTTTATTTGGTCGGAAGGAGCAAGCTGGGTGCAGGATGGAAGGGGAGGGGACGCTGAATCACGTAGGGAAGGAATCCTGTAGGGAGAGACGAGGAACTGCTGCAGCGAGCGCCACCGCAAGGGGGCGCTGCGTGGAGGACGAGGGCATCGCACGCGGTCCGGAGCGGGCTGGGTATCAGCAGCCGGACAGCGGAGGCGGGGGGTTCTGGAGGGTCAGAGCGCTCTGCAGGAGGCCTGAAGAAGTACAGGAACCTCGGTCTTGAGCTCTTTGCGGCCACAAGAGGGCGGCAGCGGCCGGTTCCTACAGGGTGGGCAGGGCCCCCCGGGAGCCCCCGCCGTGCTCACCATGACGACCTCGCCCGGGATCCGGGCGGGCAGTCTGTCTCGGAATCTCACGTTCAGCTCCTTGACCGGCACGAGCAGCGCCAGGCTGAGCGCGGAGATGGTCAGTTCGGCCGGACTGCCCCGGGGCAGCGCGGTGACCACGGCGGCCAGGGTCTGCGGGCGGGGCGGTGAGCGCAGGGCCGATCCCCACCCGCCAGGCGACGCCCAGCCCGCTGCCCGGCTGTCACCGGCTGTCCTTCGGGCTCCCGCCTCCCGCAGCCGCTCGGGCCCAGGCGGCACGCAGCGCCCCAGCCCCTCCGTCCGCCCCGCCACCCGGGGTCTCGGGGAGCTTCAGCCCGCTTGCCGTCACCCCACCTTGAAGAGCGAGAAGCAGCCCGTCTGGCGCGGGAGAGACAGCCCCAGAAGGCTCGGTAGCTGGGACACGAGCACGTGCAGCGCGGCCCCGCTGGTCAGCGCCTTGACCACGGGCTCGGACAGAAAGGTGGACAGGGCCCCGAGCCGCAGCGCGAACATCCCCAGCTGCGCGGAGAAGCTGCGCGGTCACCG